>NC_057865.1:6037500-6337500 GCF_019393635.1 Dromiciops gliroides | reverse complement strand
ATCAAATAGAAGTTTTGAACTGAGCTCTTACTGATTTAAAATGCTATAGTCTTCCCCCTGAAACATGCCACATCTCATTTGGTGAGTGTTCCTATAGCGACAAATGGGAAAATTTCTGGTGGCTACACCTACCATTAAGTCACTAATATTATGGAATCAAAGTATTGGAGAGCTCAAAGAGACCTTAGTGGCCACCTGGTCCAACCCCCTTGCTCAAAGGTTTAGGATATTGAAAGCAACCCAGGAAAGGAGTCTTTGGCCTTGAGGGTGGGTCAACACTAGTGAGAAGCCCAAGCCCTTTCCTCTGCCTCCTCCTCCAAGCATTATTCCATATCCTTTCAACCTTCCTTACCTTGTATTTCTTTCTAAAAACTCTCCACGCTAATCATTTCCATGTTCTCCTAGTGACTTCTAAAGTGTTATTGCAAGTTTTAGTTCCTTGTTAACTGTACTGTCCTCTTTAGCTATGGAAGATAATGCTCTTCTCTGGGCCAGTGAGTGCCCGAGAAGTCTAAAGATATACCTTGGTGCTGGCACCAGCAGGTTCTATGGATGGGAACATCATCCGGAAATTACCTATTGGAGTCTTCAGGTGGTTATTGTGTTTCTGTCTTGCCAGATGCAGGACTGGGTCTCAGTGACCTGGAAGATCTGGATAGCCTCATGGCTCTGAGAAGTGGTCCTTATTCAGCTGCTAGTGTCCTCCCATGTTAAATGAGGAAGTTACACTAGGTCACCTCTAATGTTACTTTCAGCTCTAAATCTAGGCTGTTTTGACCCTTTGCAATTCTTCTGGTCCCCGATGGAGTATATGCAAATAGCAACCCTTGTACCAGAGAGTAGGAATAGGCTTTTAGCTATGGAGAGGATACATTTCTGGCTGTCCAGCTGTTGGAAGCCTTTTTGGCCACATCTGCTCAGGGCTGTGCTGAAGATCCAGATTGTCCATGTGTGGTTTTGACCAGAACAGGGAATAGATGGGTTTTATTCTTCATGAGCCTTGCTGGGGATTTGTGGACTTGATGTTTTAGACTTCCCTGGAAGTTTGGGGATTTGGAGCTTCCTGCTCTCACAATAATGACTTCCACTTGTTCAGAAGGAATTTGGAATGTACTATTTAAAGCAAGTTTTGAAATATAATTGGAACCTACTGTTGCTCCAATAACCAGCAACTTGATGAGGAAAGGCTAAGTGCAAATTTAGTACATGAAGATAGAATTGTCCTCATGGTAGAAACTGAAGAGTAAACATTTTGGGCAACAAAGAGAAACAAGAAAAAGGGAGGGAAGGAAGGAAAGGAGGAAAGGAAAGGAAAAGAAAGGAAAGGAAAGGAAGGGAAGGGAAGGGAAGAAGGGAGGAAGAAAAGAGGAATGAAAAGGGAAAGAGAGAGAAAGGAAGGGATAGTAAAACAAGAAGAAAGGAATAAAATAATGAAAGAGAAAGAAAGGAAGTAGTAATAAAGAGAGAGGGGGAAAGAAGGAAAGGGAGAAAGAAAGAATAAATAAAGAAGAGAGAAAAATTAAGGAAGAAAGAAGGGAAGGAAGGAAGGAAGAAAGAAAGAAAGAAAGAAAGAAAGAAAGAAAGAAAGAAAGAAAGAAAGAAAGAAAACTATTTTGTCAGACAGACTCAAACCCCAAAACAGTTTCAGAGCTTGCTTAAACTCCAAATGTTCCTGTGTTCAGTTCTTCCTCATTTCTGAAATGACACGAGACACCCTCTCAGTCTTAGGATGTGTCATTAATAAGTGTTGATAAGTGTTGTCATTTCATAGAAGCACAACATCTCAAACTCTCGGAGCTGTAAAGAACCTCAGTAGGCACAGGTCTGGCTTCATTCTGAGAAAACATCTCCCCTATGAGATACCAAGTAACTCCCATTGAGTGACCCATCTGACCTTTATTTGAGACTCTCCAGAGATGTGGAGTTTGTTTGCTACCTTCTGACCCAACAGGTCCCACTTGTGATTGCTCTTGATTGTTGGAAGTGTCTCCTGATGTTGAGCCAAATTTCATAATTAACACTCTGGTTCATAGCCTGTTGATGAGGAACTGTGATTTGGAAGGGGTTGGACTCAATGGTGGCTAAAAGGTGCCTTCAACCTCTAAGATTTTAGTATTTGAAAGACTAAAACAAAGCTCAGGACACCTCCTTAGAATTCCCATCATTGTGAATCTACATGCTAATGACACAAACTGGTCCTGAAAGGGATTGGAGGCAACTTCCTAAGGCCAAGGTACAAATATTTGTGAAAGACAAAACTGTAAGGAAAGTATAATGATGAGAAGAGCAACAACCTCAAAACCTAAGCTTGGTTGGCTTCTCCATCCCCTCTTCTTGCCCCTCCCACCACAGGACTATTTTAGGTGACACCAAAATTAAGTATGTAATATTTATAGACGGATGTTACTCGACTGATAGAGTATTACAGAAAGCCTTGGCAACAATCTCAGGCTCAGTAGGGGATCTGTAAGAGAGCTATTTTTGTAATGTTTAAAATTATACTAAATTAAAAAAAAATTCCCTGCTGGGCTTCAAGCCTTAAATAGCATAGTGTGCTGTTGCTGCTCAGAGCTCCGGGGCTCTGATGACTTGGTACATGGGATGCAAAAGACATTGACAAATCAGACTATATTTTTCCATTAAATGCACTCTATGGACCTAACTTTACATAATTTCAATATTTGAAGTATTTTCCACCATCAGGTCTTGTATTTTGTTTCTAAAATAGAAGATAAACATAGAAACTCAATATTTAGGACAAATGGAATGATCATTGCTCGAAATAACATAAAATATTGGATTGTCACCAACACCAATCCTACAAATTTTTTTTTAAATATCCCAAGATATTTCAGCTTCTGGGACACAACATTAGATTTGTAAACTGAAGAGGTTCCTTTTATATGACTGTCCATTTGAATAGTTGTAGTTCTATGAAATTAGGTTTATACATTCATTCTTTGGGGGATTTCATTTCTCATCTGCTGTGCAATTTAACTCTGTTACAGAAGAGGTATATTTTCCTAGGCAGTATCAGTCAACTTGACTGAGTGATTTGCTCTCCACTTTGACTTTGTTAAATGAAAAGTATACATTTCCCAACCAGGAAACTAGGATCAATCGGAAGATCCCAAACCTGGCTTGATCAAGGTTCAAGCAGCTTACTGCCCTTCTCTTCATCCAGGATGGGTTTTCAAAGAGATGTATAGACGAGGCCCATCAGATTCTCCTTTGAGTGATTCCCTCCCTTATCCTTCTCTAAATGAACTTGGCCCATCTGGAAAATACAGTTTCTGCATCTGTGCATGGTGGTCAGTACCTTCCTGAGTGGAGTTTGAGATCCTGCTCACACACTATAAAGTATTAGCATGTGATTACAAGAGACTAAATCTATGATAGGAATATAGTAGAATGTCAACTTCCTGAGGGACAAAGAATCTTTCAGTTTTGTCTTCATGTCTCCATCAACTTAACACAGAGACTGAGGCAAAGCTGGTGCTTAGAAATGTAGATTGAATTAAATTGAATTGAAAACAGAACAGTGCTTCAGAAAGCATTTCAAAATTTCTTAGATAATATATCATATTAATCCTTATAAACTATTTGTCTTAATGAAAACAGTTAAAAGATTTATCTCTCAAAATATGACAGAGAAAAGTGCTTTGGTTATCATGTGTCAATATATTATCTCTTGGGCAGCTAGGTGGCACAGTGGATAAAGCACTGACCCTGGATTCAGGAGGACCTGAGTTCAAATCTGGACTCAGGCACTTGACACTAGCTGTGTGAAACTGGGCAAGTCACTTAACCCTCATTGACCCCACCCAAAAGAGGAAAAAACATGTTACCTCTCTCTCTCTCTCTCTCTCTCTCTCTCTCTCTCTCTCTCTCTCTCTCTCTCTCTCTCTCTCTCCCCTGCCCACTCTCCCTCTCTCTCCCTCTCCCTCTTTCTTTTCCTATACTTGGTAGCTCCTGAGTATTGAGAGTTCTTGGTGTTGAATCTCCCTCTGTTTGTATCAGCACTTGCCTTACCTAGGTAACTGGTCTTCCTTGTTAAGTGATCTGTATACAGATGCCCACGTGGTCAGTATTTAATACATGGCCATTCATGGATATTCAACAATGACATACACTATGGTACTAATCCTTTCAAAAAAATTTAGTATTTTATTTTTTCCAGTTACATGTAAAGATAATTTTCAACATTTCTTTTTTATAAGACCTTGAGTTCCATTTTTTTTCCTCCTTTCCTCCCTCCTCCCCAAGATGGAAAGCAATCTGATATGTTATATATATACAATCCCATTAAACATATTTCCCCATTAGTCATGTTATGAAAGAAGAGTCAGAACAAAAAGGAAAAACCTCAAGAAAGAAAAAAAGATAAAATGAATGTAGTTCAATGTGCATTCATTTTCCACAGTTCTTTTTCTGGATGTGGAGAGCATTTTCTGTCATGAGCCTTGTGTATTTGTCTTGGATGATTGTATTGATGAGAAAAGCCAAGTCTATCACAGCTGATCAACATATAATGTTGCTGTTACTGTGTACAATGTTTTCTTGGTTCTTCTCACTTCACTTAGCAGGAGTGCACTTAAGTCTTTCCAGATTTTTCTTAAATCTGCTGGCTCATTAGTTCTTATAGCACAATAGGATTCCATTACTTGTTCAGCCATTCCCCAATGGATGGGTATCCCCTCTCCTCCAGTTAAAAGGGGAGGTTAATGCTCAAGTATCCAATTTTAAATCTCACACCCCTCAGTTTCTAATTCTTTGCCACCACAAAAGGAGCTGCTATAAATATTTTTGTACATGTGGGTACTTTCCCATTTTCCATTATCTCTTTGAGATACAGACCCAGTAGTGGTATTACTGGGTCAAAGGATATGCACAGCCTATGGTACCATTCCTTGACAAAAAAAAAATCAATATATTTCAAGTAAATAACCATTGATTAATATGGACAGCCTTGTTGTTGGTGCTCATATCTCCCTTCATGCATCTTGAATTCCCTTGGGGGAGGGAGCACAGCATGCATACAGTAAAATAAAACAAAATACAGGCAATGTAATTTTGTGGTTCAATAGAAGTGTTGATAACTGGAGGGGACAGGAAAGGGATTGTGCCTATGTCAGAAGCTGCACCTGAGCAGGACCTTGAGCAAACAACCCTGAACACCAACTAAGCCAAAGAGATATGGGATATGTAATATAGGATTTGGAGAAAGATGCTCAAAGGGGAGTCACAATGATGTTTGTTAGAAAGAGGTGAAGTAAGATATGTGCAGCAGGCCTAGGCACAGTTGGGCAAAAATAAAAGAAGGAAAAAAACACCAAGTCATAGAAAATCAACAGAGTAACATTGAGAGGACAGATAGGACCACAGGCAATGCTTATTGGGTCAACATCAAGTGCCATCTGTTAGGTATGCTATACTGGCTATTCCTTCCATTTATGTTTTATGCAGAGAGATGCTAAGATCTCTCTTAGCTCTCAAAGTTGGTGATACTACTAAATTCTGTCTCAGTCTCTCTCACCCAAATTCACATGCACATACACACACACACTCACCCACCCTAAGAGTGTCTGAATACTACTAAGCCTGGCATTATGTTCTGACATATTCCAGTGGAAATCAGGCACTAAATGTTCTCTTTTTAATGTTCTTGTACTAATGGAATAGGGACATCAGTGCATTTCTCCTTTAAACAGTAAATAGAGCTTACTATCCTTGGAAATCTGAGTAAGCAGCTGTATTTACCAGGGAAGTTTTATAATTCTCTGGTCCTGAATAGGTCATAGCTTTTTCAGCTCCATTGGATTGACATACTAAGTAGTGATTATGTACAAACCAAGGAGAAATGTTACTGTTGGTATGGAGAAATGTGCCCCAATGTTTCCATTCCAGACTCCTAGAATGATTTAGTTTTATCAGATGTTCCTGGATGGGTACTATAAAAATGGGGGGGGGGAGGAGGAAAAACCCAGAAGAGAAAATATGATGAGGTCTTATATATATGGACATTGTGTACATCCATCAATAATAGATATTGGAATTTTCAATCTGCAAAAGAAAGCAATATTCCCAAGCAAATAGGGAAATGTTGAGGCATGTTTAAAAAGAAGTCCCCAAATTCTTTGGAAGGGCCATGGGCTGCATCGCCCTAGTTCTGGGTAGTTTTCTAGCAAAAATTCTGAACATTTAGTGATTTTGATAAATTGCCTAGAAATTCATAAGTATGAAAACAAGATTTTTTTTCCTCAATAGAAGAAATGCTCTCTAGCTTTGGGAAGAAATGGAAAATTTATGATTTCCAAAATTTTCCAGACTAGAGGTTCTTTTTTTCATCATTGGGTGGATTTAATTAGAATTGAATCACTTTCATCTGCAGTAAAAAATAAACATACTTTATAAATGGACAATTATGAGAGGCATCAATATTTACATACAAACTAGTGAGATGTGAGTCGACATGGATAAATATTCTGTATTTTTCTAACCCGCTTTCTTAGAATAATTTCAGTTTATAGCTGGTAGTCATTGAATGAATAAAAGAAAAAATAAGTTAAAAGAAGAAAAACCTAGAAAAGAAGCTGAAAAGTTCTTTCGTAGCTGCAGATATTAGGCACATCCATCTCCTCATATGACAAAGTTCAAAGATTTGTGACTCACAGTGGATAGAGAATTGGATAAAAAGTGAGCAATACGAGGGCAGCTAGATGGCGCAGTGGTAAAGCACCGGCCCTGGATTCAGGAGGACCTGAGTTCAAATCCGGCCTCAGACACTTAACACTTACTAGCTGTGTGACCCTGGGCAAGTTACTTAACCCTCATTGCCCTGCAAAAAACAAAAACAACAACAAAAAGTGAGAAATACTAGGATTTGAATCCTGCATCAAATACTTTCTGTGTGACCATGGGCAAGTCATGCTTACTCTCTGAACCTCAGTTTCCTTATCTCTAAAATGGGCACATTAATGCTATACTCCTGACCTTAAGAAAGAGAGGGAGTCATGCTTAGAGTCAGAAAGACCTGGATTTGAGTTTGGCATCTGACACACAGTGGCTTTATGACCCTTGATAAGTCATTGAATATCTCTCCATCATCCAATCACCTCTCAAGGACTAAGGGCAGAGAAAGCACCAACCTATGTGAGCAAAGTAAGTTTCCTCAGAATAAGTTCTCTACGCTATAAAATTACAAGTCCCAACTACTTCTCCCTTTCCACCTGCAGCTCCCTATTCCAGAAGACTCCCTCACAGGGTTTTTGTAGAAAAATAATGAAATGGGGCAGCATATACATGTATATACATACATAAAACATATATAGATGTATATATACATATACATATATATGTATATTTATGTGGGCATCACATGTACAATAAATAAAATAGCTGCCCTTCATAATTACCTATTGAAAAAGTGTGTTTACTTTTTTCCATGCAGATAGCATTTGAAATTGTAGAAATCATTGATTTTAAACTACCTTAAATGGGAGAAAGCAGAGAAAAATGTTTTCTTTCCTGGATCCTAGAAGCACCACCTCCTGAGAAGGGAAAAAAAGAAGGCAAGTCAGGCTTCTCTGAGCATTTCTTTCTCTCCTTGAAGGTGGACTGGGTGGAGGAACTGCCCAATGGAGAGAGACAGAGTCAATGCTTACCAGAAAACAATGGCCACATATTGACTAAATTGTCATGAGTGGCCCAGCTGCCAGTGTTTTGTAGTCTTTGGGGTTAAAAATGAGACACAGAGGGAGGAAAGATGCAAGTCTTTTAAATATGGATATTCATTCCCCAGGCTCAAATGTTTGAAATGTCCTGGCTCCCCTATATTCTTCCTTTACCCTGATGGTTCATTTAGAATAAACTATCAGATGTGGTGGATACTCCCTTTCTAGCATCATTCACATCTATCCCTGTCTCTTTTTATCTACTGAGAATCTTGTCTGATCTCTTGAAATCTCACCCAGTTCCCTTTTTGGAGTGGGAACTAAATGGGATTCAGAGGTCTCCTCAACTTATGTACATTTTTTTTTTGTTTTGCTTTGGTTTTTTTCCTATTTGTTTTTATTTAGTAAATAAGTTCTTCAGTTCTTTCAGTTTATTTATTTCATCTATCTCTTTATCAATGTGTTTATCTATCTATCTATCAATCTATCTATATATCTATGTATCTATTATCTATCTATCACCAATGAAGTCATCAGTGGTGTCCTAAGGACAAGATGATTTTATTTTTTAATCACAAAAACATTTTATTGTTTTCTAGTCACATGTAGAGTTTTGTAGTTTTGAAAACTACAATGTAGTGGGTTTTTTGTTTGTTTTTTGTTTTGTTTTTTAGCAACAAACATTTATTTTATTTTCCATTTACATGTAAGGGTACTTTTCAACATTCATTTTCATAAGATTTAAAGTTCCAAATTTTTCTCCCTCCATCCATCCCTTTCCTCCCCCCTCCACAAGATTGCAATCAGGTTATATATGTACAATCCACAAGTGTTCTTTTTATCAGTTCTTTCTATAGGGGTGCATAGTAAGCGTCCTCATTAGTTCCTTGGGATTATCTTGGATCATTTCACTACTGAGAGTAGTTAAGTGATTCACAATTGCTCATTGAACAATACTGCTGTCACTACGCACTATGTCCTCTCAGCTCTGCTCACTACACTATACATTAATGTTCATTAGTCTTTCCAGGTCTTTCGGGGATCATCCTGTTTGTCATTTCCTGTAGCACAAGACCATACCACTACAGTCATATAACACAGCTTTTTCCATCATTCCTCAACTGATGGACATTCCCTCGATTCTCAATTCTTAGCCTCCACCAAGAGTTGCTATAAATATTTTTTTCGTACAATTTTTCCCCCTTTTCTCTTTTTCATAATTACTATTGTGAACTGTTTCCCTTCCATCCTATTCCCTTCCCCATGATATTTATTCTATTATCCATCTTCTTTCACCCTATCACTCTTCAAATGGTATTTGCTTCTGTCTGTCCCCTCCCCCACTCTGCCCTTCCTTCTTTTGCCCCTCTCTCTTTATCCCCTTCCCCTCCTATTTTCCTGCAGGGTTAGAGAGATTACTCCACCCAATTGAGTGTGTACATTATTCCCTCCTTGAGCCAATTCTAATGAGATTGAGGTCTTTGAGTCAATTTTGATGAGTGTTAGGCTCATTTACTACCCAGATTAAACAGATTACTACAGCCAGTTGAGTGTGTCTGTTAGTCCCTCCTTGTAGCAGCTTTGATGAGTTTAAGATCTTTGAGCCTTTTCTGATGAGTGTAAAACTCATTTACTGCCCTGCTCCTCTCCCATCTCTTCCCCCACTCCATAAGCCTTTTCCTGTTACTTTCATGTAGGATTTCACTTCTGCCCTTCCCCCTCCCCAGTGAATTCCCTTCACCCCTCAATTTAACCCTAAAGATGTCATCACCTAGCTAAGTGACACAGTAGACAAAGCATCACCCCTGGACCCAGGGGGATCCCAGCCAAAACCCAGCCTCAGACACCCACTGTAGGACCCCAGGTATGTCCCCCAGCTCCATTTTTTTTTTTTATGGTTCTCTAGGGTCTTGTATTTGAAAGTCAAATTTGCCATTCAGTTCAGGTCTTTTCATCGCAAATATCTAAAAGTCTTCTTTTTCATTAAAGTCCCATTTTTTCCACTGAAAGATAATGCGGAATTTTGCTGGGTGGATGATTCTTGGTTGTAATCCCATTTCCTTTGCCCTTTGGAATATCATATTCCATGCCCTCTGGTCCTTTAATGTAGAAGCTGCTAGATATTGTGCTATCCTGACTGGGGCTCCACAGTACTTGAATTCTTTCTTTTTGGCAGCTTGCAATATTTTCTCCTTGACCTGAGAGCTCTGGAATTTGGCTATAATATTCCTAGGAGTTTTCCCTTTGGGATCTCTTTCTGGAGGTGATCAGAGGATTCTTTCAATTTCTATTTTAGCTTCTTCTTCTAGAATTTCAGGACAATTTTCCCTGAGAATATCTTGGAAGATGGTGTCTAAACTCTTTCCTTGATCATGGTTTTCAGGTA
The DNA here is from genome assembly GCF_019393635.1 of Dromiciops gliroides. Lineage (NCBI taxonomy): Eukaryota > Metazoa > Chordata > Mammalia > Microbiotheria > Microbiotheriidae > Dromiciops > Dromiciops gliroides. Next base: position 6,327,441 of record NC_057865.1, on the reverse strand, counting down.
GACCAATAATTTTCAAATTATCTTTCCTGGACCTATTTTCAAGGTCAGCGGTTTTTCCCAGAAGATATTTCACATTGCCCTCTATTTTTTTTATTCATTTGGATTTGCTTTATTGTGTCTCGGTTTCTCATAAAGTCACTGGCTGCCATTTGTTCAATCCTAATACTTAGGCAATTATTTTCGTCAGAGTGCTTTTGTACCTCCTTTTCCATTTGGCCAATTTGACTTTTCAAGCTGTTGATTTTTTCTCATGTCTTTCCTGCATCACCCTCATTTCTCTTTCCATTTTTTCTTCTATCTCTCTAAGTTTATCTTCAAAGTCCTTTTTGAGCACCTCTATGGCCTGAGACCAATTCATATTTTTCTTGGAAGCTTTAGATATAGGGGCCCTGATGTTGACATCTTCCTCTGAGGGTGCCCCTTGGTCTTCCTTGTTACTGAAGAAACATTCTATGGTCCTCACCTTTCTCTGTTGACTCATCTTGCCTTTCTTTTAATAGACTTTTAGCTCCTTAAAGTGGGGCACTGTTTCCAGGCTGCAATATCCCAAGGTTAAGAAGTTCCAGGTTGTATGATTTAAGGAGGATCAGGTTCTTCACTCACCTGGACTATTCCCTGGTCCTTAGATGACCCCAGACCAACTTGCTAATCAACCAGCTTTGTGTGTTGTGGTTGTTAACTCTGATGAGCCTGTGCCCCTCCCCCACCTGGGCCACTGCTACTCAAGCCTACCTCCTGGTTCTCAGCAGGGGTGTAAAATCCAAGTTCTGCCTTAGCACCAGAATAGACCCCTATAGTCTCTCCCCTGCCCAGGGATCAGCCCACTCACCAGACTGTGAGCTTAGATCCAGATGACACTGGTGCTTCAGCTGATTCAGAGGCTCTGGGGGTCTCCTTCTCTGGTGAGGCCTTCCTGGGACTGGATCTGTGTCAGGGTGACTGTGGGGTTGGGCTTGACTCCTGTATCAGCACAGAAGCTCCCTCCTTCTGACCTTCCAAGCCATTCTTGGTTAGAAGATGATTTTAGCACATTCTTCTGTGAGTGTTGCTGCTCCAGGCATTTTCCTATGGCGTTCTTTGGATCAATTGTGTCATGGGTTCAGGAGCTCACTGCCTTTCCTCTGCCATCTTGGCTCCACCCCTCTAATATCCTACAATGTAGTTTTCAACATTTGTGAACCCATATCCATTTGAACAAAGCTTCTTTTCAGTAGCTTTTATTCCAAGTGGTCTTACAGCCACTGCTTTAACATCCCTACGGATGGTGGCACAGTCTACTTTGAGTAGATTTCTTTACAATTTTGGACACTTTCAAAAACTCTCTGCCTTATACTTAATACCATCCATGTTTTGATGACACTGATTTTCCTCATTCTCCCATCTTTATGACTGTTTTTCCCCTCAGCCTCTTTTTTTGTATGTCTAAGGAGTCTATATGGTATAAACATGTGTGCCCCTTAAGGGTCTGTCCTGGGCTCTTTTCTTCCATCCCTTCTCATTTTCCCCCTTTTTTTGCTTCTTGAGGCAGCTAGGTAGAACAGTGTATCGAGGTCTAGGACTAAATTCAGGAAGACAAGTCCAAATCCAGTCTCAGATTCTTACTAGCTGTGTGACCCTAGGTGAGTCACTTAACATCTGTTTGCCTCAGTTTCCTCAATTACAAAATGGCTATAGTAATAGCATCTCCCTTACAGAGTTGTTGTAAGGATTTAAATGAGATAATATTTTAAAGTGCTTAGCACAGTGACTGGTACATAGCAGATGATATCTAAATACTTATTCTTTTCCTCTACACCATCTCCTTTGGTAAACTCAGCAGTTTCCATGGAACAAATTATCATCTTCACTCCCAGATCTTTATATCTAATCCCAATCCCTCCCCATCTCTCTCTTTAGCTATTGTCCGTCCATCTCCAACAATCTTTTTAACATATTGAATTTAATATCCTATGGGTACCTCAAAGTCAAAAAGTTCAAAACGGCTCCTTATCTTTCCCCACAAATTAACTTCCCTTCCATAATGTACAATAGCAAAGTTGGGAAAGGGAGATCATTTGGTAGAATAGATTATGAGTTTTGTTCTGAAACTCAGGAGAGAGGTTAGGACTTGATATAAATCTGGGAATCACCTGCAAAGAAATGATAACTGAACCTATGAAAGGTAATGGAATCACCAAATATAGAGATGGAAAAGATAAGACCTTCCACGACAGAGCCTTGGGGAATGCATAAGGTTTCTGGCTTTTCATGGATGAGGATAAAGCAAAAGAGACTGAGAAAGAGCAGTTAAATTGACAGGAGGAGAACCAGGAGAGAGTAATCTGGGACAAACTTGGAAAGCCCATGCACTGCCTTCTCTCTGGTGTTATATTCTAATTATCTGCCATTTGGACTCTATATATCTTGGATGTGCATAGTTATTTGAATGCCCCATCCCCCACCCCAACACATACCTCCAATCAGAATAGGGGTTCCTTCAAATACGGACAAAGTGTTTGCCTTTCTTTGTCCCAGATAATTAGAGCTTACCACAGTGCCTGACACAGAGATCTGAGTAAATCCTTGGTGACTGACTGATTTTTAGGCTTTGCCTGGCCATATGCACATGTCAAACGAACAGGAAAACAGAATCTGGGCTTGGTCTCTCTAGGCTTTGTCCCACTTACAGGGGAACTGTGGAACCCTGAATCCTAGAGTAGTTATGAAGTTATTGGCAAGCATGCATTCCCTATGTAATCTTAATAGATTGACAATTGGACAGTATATGGAATATTCAAAAGGAAGATATGGGTTCAATTCTGGCCTTTGATACATATTAATTTTGTAACCCTCTAAAAATCACTTAACTTTTCATTGCTCCTAGACAAATCTCTAAGACAACAATAACAATGGTGGTGGTGATGATGATAGCATTTATTGCTACTAGAAACATTTATCTAGAATGTTAAGGTTTATAAAGTGTTTTCTGGATGTTCTCCCATTGAATCCTTAGAAGAACTCTGTGAAGTAAGGTCTTATTCCTATTGTTATTTTACATATGAAGAAACTGAGGCAGAAGTTGAAGTAACTTGCCCATGTTCTGTTTTCTTTCCCCCCCCGCCCCAGGATCTCCCTATAATAATGTTAGCTCACATTTATATAGAACTTTAAAATTTACAAGGTACTGTACACAAATAACTCATTTAATCCTCATGACAACCCAGGGAGGTTGGTATATTATCATCCCCATTTTACAGATGAGGAGACTGAAGTACTTGCTCAGAGTTATATAGCTAGTAAGTGTCTGAGGCCAGATCTGAACTGACATTTTCCTGATTCCAGGTACAGCAATATATTCCCTGTACTATTAGCTGCTTTAGACCAGAGAAGCAACAGGTCTGTTTAAAGAACAAACAAAATTTAATGATCTGCATAACCTATTATAAGGTCTATGACAGAGACTAAAGGCCCTGAGTCAGTAGGATGAGTCCAAAATAGTGTACATGTAAGGGAAGACCTAGCTGAGAGGACCCTGCACTTTGTTCTAAAGAGTTGGATACTACAAGTTGAGGAGCTCTTGTTGGGGAAATGGGAGGTCTCAGTAGCCAAAGTTTTACAATGTAAACTTTTTTGGTAGCCCTGCAAGAATTTTGTCCTTTTAAGAAAGAGCTAGAAAATGCCCATGAGTTTGTTTAAGCTAGATGACATGGCACTGCCCATTCTTCCCAAAGGAAGAAAAAGCCCAGGATTTCAGGTAAGGCAGAAACTGATGGCAGCTCGGGCTACAACACCTGGTAACAATTCTAATGAAGCAACAAACAACAGAAAAAATATCCAAAACAGCAGAGCACATTGGAGATGACAACTAGTCCAACAGCTGAGAATCGAGGGGGAGTTTAGGAGATGAGGATAAAGAGGGTCTGTGAGGGGAGTGGCCAATAGTTGGGTCAGTACAAGAGCATCATTCCAAGGCATCAGTGGCCCTTCAGTATTATAAATAGATGAATTTCCACATGTTGCTTAGCTAGAGGTCTTCCCTGCTGATTGCCTTCCACATGTGCTCACTGTGTGTCCCTTTCTATGCATGTCATCTCTTTCAGGGGATCACATGTGCATTTGTGGGAGAATGTGCCCCAGGTTTATGGTTTGATTACTAATTTTTAACCCTAATGTTTCATCAAATGCCTTTGCTTGACCTAATTGTATACTCTCATGGATTGGTATGTTTTTGGAGGGACAATGAGGGTTAAGTGACTTCCTCAGGGTCACAGAGCTAGTAAGTGTCAAGTGTCTGAGACTGGACCTGAACTCAGGTCCTCCTGAATCCAGAGCTGGTGCTTTATTAACTGCCCCACCCAGTTGCCCTGCACTCTGATTGATTATTAAAGATAATACTATTTGTTGCGACTTATAAGCTATGGTTTACAGAAATAAGGATCTACAGAATACTTTGAAACAGAAGCAGCTATCCTGCAAGGGGAATTGCTGCCCCAATTTGTTACATTAGGAATCCTTTTCCCCACATTGAATCTAAACCTGACTCTTTGGCATTACCCTTTATTGTTTCTGGTTACAGAAAGTTTCCAGCTAGTATAGTTGATAACTGACCATGTATTACTTCTCCAAGACCCCAACTACTTGAAGATTGAGATTTTGTGTTGTCAAGAAAAATGATGCTTATGTCTTTCTGTACGTTATATTTATGGACATTTTGGAATTAAGTTAGGTAATGTGTGCAAGTAAGTAATGTGAGGAAGAAGCAAAAAGACAGTGGGGGGAATGACTATAGCTCATAACATGTCCAAGAAAGGGGAAAAGCCTCTACGTCCTCACCCAGAGGTAGTCAGACAGATGCCATGTGCTTCCTTTTCACTGTGGGGTAGGTGCTCACTTGCCAATTCCTATTTGCTTATTAATTAAATAAAACTCAAAGCTTGCAGACAGACTCCTTGAAAAAGGGGGGAAGAAGGTGAAAGTCATTGGCATTCCTCTCCAGCTGCCTGATGTAATGTGACCTGAAGTCCTGGGGAATGGTGAAGTGATGTGAAAAAAGTCCATCAAGTGGAGACACACAGCCCACGTCAGCCTCTAGATGGGGACAGTATTAATGGTGCCCTATGAGAGCTGATTACATAGATATCCTGCAATATTAAACAATTTAGCAGCAGGAAGAAGACATTCACCCCTCTGGAGACAGCACCTTGAACCCTGGAAAGTTCTGTCAGAGAAAAGATTTTCAATATTTCTTTAACTTATCTTAAATAGCATTTTATTTCATTTCTTTTATTCCTGTCTAGTTAAATGTTAAGAGACTGTATACATTCCATTTCTTATTTCTCAACTTCGAGAAAAAATACAACTTACACAGACTGTTTATTCCCTTATAGGAAAGTTTGTAAGGCTATCTACAAACCATAGAGAGTTTTCTTCCATTAGGAAGTACTGCCCTCTTCTTTCTCTGATCTCACAGTCCTTTGTATCATTCTGGTATACTGAAATGTTCACATTTTTCTGCATTTATCTGTGTACGGACTTTTCCACTACATTTAGATTGACAGTTCATCGAAAGGGCAGGTGGTGCAGTGGATAAAGTACAGGCATGGAATTCAGGAGGATCTGCGTTCAAATTTGGCCTTAGATGCTTGGCACTAGCTGTGTGATCCTGGGCAAGTCACTTAAGCCTCATTGCCTCATCAAAAAAAAGTTCATAGAAAGTAGGAACTGAGTCTTATTTTCTGTTATCTCCTTCAGTGCTTTGGTGCTTTTAGATTTAGGGGGTGAGTAAGAAATATTGAATTAATTTGGCATTCAAAATTCAAAGAGTATTTTTTGTTTGCTACCTATCCACAAGGCTCTGTCCACGGTGCTATGGATACAATGTTTAAAAACAGACTAGTACCTGTCTGTAAGAGGCTAGCTAATATTCTAAGGGAGAGGGGGAGGATGACAGAATGGATACAGAGAACAAATCTACAAATCATGCCATCTGGGATTGACAACTTGCCATTTTCAATGCCTCCCTTTCCCTCACCTTCTTCAAGTGATTAAATTACTAAGTCATTTCCATCCTATTTCTGCTTTATTTCTCTCATTCATCCTCTCTTTTCCATTTCCATTGTTGTCACAATAGTTCACCTTATGACCACTCATTAAAGATATTTTATTTTACGCTTTCTCATTTACCTGTCTCCAGGTAATCCTAGCTCTAATCCACACTTCACAATGTTGCAAATTCTACCTTTCTAATATAGAAACCTAATGGTAGTAATTCTGCTCAAAAAGGATCCTAGGCTTCCCAATGCCAATCATTATTTCCATCCCCAATTTCTGATCATGGCATTTGATGTCCTCATTGCTCTATTCCTAACTTTCCTTTTAAATACTTTTGCTTCCTTATGTGGGATGGAAGAGATGGTTTCATCAGCCCGAGGCCCTCCATGGTTTTCTCTTCAAAGTCCAGGCTGTTGGATGCCCCCAAACCCATTGCTGCATATGGGCTGAGATAAAACTCTGCCCCAAAGAAATAAGAAGCCTTGGAAGCTTTAGTCTGGCAGCGATTGAAATGAGGTGATTTAGAGCAGGACACTGCTTATTTAACTCCTCTCACAGCTGTGTGAGTGCTCAGAACACCTCTTAATTCTATTCTACCTCTTCAACTTTAATAAACTTAGGATGGAAACCAGAGTTCCAAATTTTCAAAGTTCTGTTTCTCCTTATAAATCTCACATGGCAACATATAAATCTTGGTGCAAAATCCCCTTACTATTGAACTTCATCTTCTTTTCTTTCTTTTGTTTGGCTTTAAAAACCCTTCAGAACCTGACCCCTTCCTACCTTTGGGATAGTCTCACGAGGTACTCCTCTCCACAGATCCAATCCAGTGACACTTGCTTTGCTGTTCATCCTACAAGACACTCCACCTCCTGACTAAACATCTCCATTGGGTGTCTCCCGGTCCTGAGGCCCCTCCCTTCCCATCTCTGTCTCAAGGCTTCCCGGGCTTCTTTCATGTCTCAGATAAAGTCTTACCTTCTTTAAAAAGCCCTTCCTCATCCCCTTAATGTTAATCCCATTCCTCTCAGATCATCTACCATTTCTATTTTATGTGTCTTCTGGGTACATAGTTGTATCCATGTAGGCATTATCATTAGACTAAGAGTTCTTTGAGTGCAGGGCCTATCTTTTGCCTTCCCTTTTATCTCCAGCATGTAGTTATCATGGTGCCTGTCACAGAGTGGGTGCTTAATAAATGTTTGTTGTTGACTTTACTTACTTAAATTATTTGTTGTTTTCAGGGACTCTTCTCAGGCTTGTGGAGATGAGAGAAAGCTTTAGATTTGGGATGCATCTTAGACTCATTTCACAGAGGAGGAAGCTAGGTTCCAGAGAGATGAAGACACTTATCTAGGATCACATAGCCAGAACTTCCAGTAGGATTTAAACTTCAAACCCATGTCTCTCTGACTATTGGCCTGTCCCTCTATCACCATTTTACAATCTCTCTTCTGTATTTTCTCCTTTGTCCTCCCATAGCACGTAACTTCTCTTCCTGTCATTTACGTGAGACATGAGAAATTCATGAGTCAGCATGGGTTAGTGAACAACAGAGCTCTGGACTTGGAGTCAAGACAATCTGGACCCAGATCTTACCAGTGACACTTGCTGTGTGGCCATGAGCGACCCACCTAACATTTGAGGGATCCTTTCCTTTTCTTTGAGATAGGGATAACCATACCAACAGTAATTGTCTCTTACATTGCAGCAAGGATCCAGACACATATCGAAATACACAAATCTATCTCTGATCTCAATTCCAAAGTTCACCCCAATGATACAGAACATCACCCATCCATGCCTGGGAATACTGTAACAACTTATGGCTATTTCCTCTCAGATTCTTGACCCAAGCAGTCTACCCAATGGATATAGGGCCTTCTCTACTTTCTCCTGACATCATGAGGAAGCAAATTAGCTTGCAACACACAAACTTTCCTCTCATTCTCATTTCAGAGGTCCTCATTGGATCTCTATTATAGCCTCCCCCAACCCACCATTTGCTTCTTCCTTAGACTCTGTGTGACTCCCCTACTTAGCTCTTTGAAGGCAATGCAATTGGTGGTCTTCACATGATACAGTAACACCAATAAAAGATTTGTATTAAATGAATGAGTGTTAACTATTATGGGAAGCTTGGAGTTCATAAAAAGAGCTTTGTAATTTCCCCAAAGTCATATATTCCTCTTTCTGCTAAACTTTTGAACCAGCTTATTGTCTATTTGCATTGTGTGTAATATCTATCTCTATCATCTATATTTATACCTATGTGGATATATATATATATATATATATGTATATATATATATATACACACACAAACACAAACATGTGCTTATGCCTGTCCATGTCTATATCTATCTGTATACATAGGCACATTTCAGTGTGTATATATGTGTCTATGTATAAGTATAGGTATATGTTTGTATATCCACATATATTCCCATACAAAGAGTGCTGGACAAGCTCTCTAGCAATCATGAATGGAAACTGATAAACATTCAAGCAATATATTTGACTTTTATCAATATTTGGGGTCCTCTTCTCTATCAAATGTACTCATGAAGGGTAAGGTCTGCTTCATTTTGGTCTTTTTGTCCTCTAAAGCATAGTACAAAGTACTTAAGAAGCACTTAAGAAATAGCTTGGTTTTTTTAATTGTTTGAGATCTAACCTCTATGAAGTTTTTGAAATAACCATGTATAAATCATGCAGTATTAAATAATGTCTCTGACTGTATGGTAGCCAGTCAACCACTAAACAAGAACTGAGTTGGTGCCCACCATGTGCCAGGAGCTTAATATACAAAGATATTCCAGCTAGAACAGAAGACCTTGGAAGTCAGGGCCTCTGTAGCCACTGTCTCTGTTTCTCCAGTATCCATAACTATTCCTGGCACATGACAGAAAAGTTAATTAATATATATTAATATAAATATGAGTATGTATGCAAGTGTATACATGCATGCCAGTTCAATACAATACACATTTATTAAGTGTTTACTATGTACTCAACAGTATGCTAAGTGATGGGGATACAGATAAGATGAAAAAAAGACAGTTCTTAAACTTGAGGACTTTAGAAGCTAAGGACAGTGTGATATGCAGTCATTAGAGTTGTATCCAACTCTTCGTGATTAAATTTGGAATTTTCTTGGCCAAGATACTGGCATAGCTTATTACTTCTCCACCTCATTTTATAGATGAGGAAACTGAGGCAAACTTGCTTAAGTGACTTGCCCAGGGTCACATAGCTAGAAAGTGTCTGAGATCAGACTTGAAGGAAGGAAGATGGGTTTTCCTGATTCCAGGCATAGTGCTCTATCTATTGTTCCGTCCAGCTGCCCTTACAATCTCTTGGGGGAAGATAACACACAAAAGGAAGCCGAAAAGTGTGTGTGTGTGTGGGGGGGGTGGGATACCCCCCCCACACACACACACACGCAGTACAGGGACATGATGTTCTGTGGAATTGAAACCAAGAAGAACAGCTACAGAAAATGGAAACTTATTCAGAAAGTTCTGAGCCCCGTATAAAATAAGGCCTTGAGGGTAGTTTAGTGCTCTGCCTTCCAGCCCTCCAATCAGAGAGGAGAAGAAACTGAGGGAGAAAAGTTGTTGAGTATCAAAAACTCAGGCAATCAGCATGATGCCAAGATTTCAGCTGATTGGCCTATCCTGGGAGAGGTATGGTATTCCAAAGATTCAAAACCAAGCAGAGCTGCTGACAGAAAATGGAGAGTGACCCAGGTAAATGTAGGTGTATATATGCATGCATGCATGTGTACACGTATGTAGGTATCTGTGGTTCTGATGAGAGGTCATGGCATGGCATTCTATGAGTTCATTCTCTCCAAAATTATTTAGGCATTTGGCAACATCAATGAAATACTGTGAGAATGTGAATTTCTTTTCCTCCCATACAACATTCTTATGCCATGTCTTTTGATTGCCTGCAATACTCTCCCTCTGAAACTTCTCTTGGCTTCCTCCTAGTCTCAGCTCAAACCCCACCTTCTGAAAGAAAACTACCCCTTCCCACCAGGGCCTTCAACCCGACAACTACTTCCCATTGTTACCACTTGCATCATGTATATTTACATTACTCAATTATTTATATTTTGTCTCCCCCACTCAAATGTGAGCTCCTTGAAGGCAGGGAATAGTTTTGCCTTCCTTTTTATCAACTCTGAGCTGAGCATAGCGTCCCCCACATAATAAACACCTATGAAGGGTTTGTTGATTTGACTTGACTTCTCTCTGCCCATTATTTGTTTCAATGGCAATATCAGCCATTGAGTCTTGCAACTAAATCAGTCCCAGCTCCTTCCCTCTCATTCTGTGTAATGTGGTCTCTGGGCTCATGTCAAGGTGCTCAGGGATTCCCAGAAAATTAGGCCACATGACAAGTTTTCTCTATTACCTTACCCTTGAGGTATCACATGAGAAAGTTCACACTTGTAAGTGATACTACTATGCCTTTGTCAGGAAATAGTTATGGAGTATAAGCAAATAACTGAACTCAAGGTCTGAACCTCCTGCTATGTGACAAAATGGTGCCCCTTGGGAGGGCTTTAAGTGTTTTTCTCTGTTTCATTGCTGCACCTGTGGAATAAGTTGAAGATCGCAGCTGACCTCTCATGTATAATTAGATTGTTCAGTTATATATAGTGTCAGGAATGGACTGAAGAAAATCAGGATGGCTGGACAAAGTACTGAAACTGAACTTCATGTAAAGAACTTTGAATTAGAAGGATATGGTACATGTGGGTGGGGAGAAGGCAGGCTAAATTAGGGAATATGAGTCCTAATTACCAAGAAGGGGGAATCTTTGTACTTAAAATAAGATATCCAAATGCAACCTTAATGGGAGCAAGTGACAAAATATTAACAGTGAATTATAACAATGCATATGTTTAGCAAAGGTACAAACCAAACAAGCCTTGCATTAAGAAAAACACATAAATGACAAATATACAAACTCATGCTTGCAGTTCCCTTGCACTTTGGGAAATCAATATGTATGATATTTGGAAGACATAAAAATGTGAGAAAGACAGGAACCAAAATGGAATCAATTATATTCACTAAAATTTTATGAAATGCCTATTGTGTCTAGGCATTGTTGACTCAGTTTCCTAAAGTTCTCTGTTCACTATATTTTTCTGTATTTTCTTTGGCTTCTTTGTGTATGGAAAGGTCCATTTGCATCGAACTAACTTGTCAGCTTCTTACTATGCTTAGTGAACCTCAGATTTTGAATTTAATATTTATCATTTATATTTCTTCTGCTGTAATCAGGACATCTATAGAGGAGAAAGGAAAAGAAAATCAGGTGTATTTTGGCTCCCAAATCTAATGTTCATTCAGCCCTTTTGGTCTTCCAAAGATACCTCTTCCAACTCAGATGTAGCCTTTCTGATTCAAAGTAGAAAAAGGGACTTATTCAGAAGATGTTGCAAAGGGTGATATTGACAGGCTTTAGCAAAATCTTGGAATTGGAGGATGAGAGCTAGTGAAGAATCCAGGATGATTCCCAAATGTGAGTCTGAGGGATGGGAGGGAGGATGTTGTTGCCCTCTCTAGTAATAGGAAAGGTAGGAGAAGGAACGGTTAAGGGGAAAATATGAATTATTTTTGAGTCTAAGTTCTACTGGTTCTAAGATGGATATTGGACATCCAGTTTGAGATGTCTAAAAGGCATTTGGATATTCAAGATTGGTGGTGAGCAGAGGGACTGGGACAGTAAAGGTAGATTTGAGCATCATCAATACAGAGGTGGTCATTTAATCCATGGGAGCTGCTAAAATCACTCAATGAAGTAATATATAGAGAGAAGAGAATTTAGAGTCAGCAAATCCTTTCTATTCTCTAAACATCAGTTTCCTCTTCTGTAAAATAAGGAGCTAGACTGGATAATGTCTAAGGTATCAGATATTTGTGTTATGTTCAAAGTAATTCATACCATTCAAGGAAAACATCTCTGATCTCTCAGCATCCCAGCTCTAGTATTACTAGCTGTGTGACCCTGGAAAATTCTCTTGACCCCTCTGTTCTGTGCTCTCCTCATTTATAAAGTTAAAGGGCTGGTATATGGACTCTCTAAGTCCCCTCTCCGGCCTCCAATCCCGCAGTCCTAAAATTCAATGAAAGATGACCACCAGAGAATTAGGTCAGATTATTTTTCAGTACTGGGGAGTAAACAGGTCCATGGCTACTGTAATTACCATGCTCCCTCCACAATGGAATAATGAATTTGATTCCCCCAACCTCTTTATCCCCTGAATGATTACAAAGCCCCCAGACAGAACAAGTCGAGAAATGGCATTAGTGGTCAGACTGTTGGCATTGCGTCCAAGTGTGACGTTAATAAAACATGTGCATTTAGAGAAGTGTAGATTAAGTGGAGGAACCAACCTTTATTCACAGTAGAAGGGCTGGCAGGGATATGAAGGCCAAAGGATTGGCTGGTTGAACTTGAATGCTCCCTGTGAAGATATTGACTAATATGTGGACTGGCTACTTCAGCCTATCGGTGGACAAAAAACCAAAGCCCTCCTCAGATATGTTGTTTTATCAGATGGCTCTTTTGTGGTACTTCAATTGTTAAAAGCTTCTTAATGTGCCTATTCAACTCAGAACATTGTGTTCTGAGGCAAGCTCCCATCCAATTCCAACCAGCAGCATACATTAGCTGCTTGCTGTATACCTGGCCTCACTTAGGATCTCTTGGAAGCTTGGAGAGTGCTTCCTGAATGGAGATGAGCACATCCTCAATTTTCTGGGAACAGCTGTGGAGCAGAGAGAGGGTTCCCCCATAGTTTTGGGAGAGAGAGCAAGGAAATCCTTCAGGTAAGGTAAGTCAGTAAGAACAAGATTCCACAGCTGATCATTGCTCACTTTCTGAGCTTGGCATGTCATGAAGTGAAAGGAATAAAAAGGCACTTCCTGCATTCATCCATGGTGTGTAGATCCATCTCAAAAGCATTAAGATATCCCTAAAAGATCAGTATCCAGTGCCGTGTTAACAAGGGCAACTAACTGACCTAGGGTAGCTAGGTGGCATAGTAGATGTAGCACCAGGCCTGGAATCAGGAAGATCCATCTTCCTCAGTTCAAATCCTTCCCTAGATGCTTAATAGCTGTGTGACCCTAGGCAAATCACTCAACCCCGTTTGCCTCAGTTTACTTATGTGTAAGATAAACTACAGAAGGAAATAGCAAACCACTCCAGTCTCTTTGTCAAGAAAACCCCAAATTGGATCATGAAGATACATGGATGATTGAAACAACTGGACAGCCACAGTTAACAAACATCATTCTTTTTGTAACTCAAGAGTGACTATGGGCAGGATGTGGGAGGGAGCCTCAACCAGCAGTCACTCTTGGAGTAGAATTTGTTCCATTCTCATAAAATCAATTAATCAAAATCATTCTTGCCTTCAAGGCCCTCCACAATAGGGCTCCAATCAAACAATAAGCAATCTGTATTCAATGTCTATTTATTCAAGGTGCTGGATATATAAACATAAATGATTTTTTTACAATCCCTACTTCCTAGTAACTACTAAATTTCCAGGATTCTTCCCCAACAGGCCCCTTACACGAGTTAACTTTTATTACTTTAATTCAACCAATACTTATCAAGTGCTTAGATTCTTAAAGAGCTGTGAGTGCCAATTTTAGGTTACACAAAGTACTTGGAATAATAAGGATAGGAAAGTGAACTTTTTTGTTGGGTAATAGGGAGCCACTGCAGAGTTCTGTGCATTGCAGAAGTTCAAGCAGACACATGCACAAGGAATGATTAATCAATCTGAAGGCTACTAAAAAAAGCAAAGAAAACTATTTGGGAGAAAAGGCCTTTTCAAGCATCATTGAAATGGATGGTTTATTTGCTTAAAATGAGGGCCATCCTGTAGGATACAGACCTTAATCAGTGAATTCAGTTTGACACACAAATCAATTCCTCCCATTACTCAAGCCTTGAGCTCAGCTCTTAGAGAAAGACAGCATCGAGCAAGAAAAACCAATTTGTTTCAAGAGTTTTCTTTCCAAGCAGCAATTATGGGCTTTTCTTTGCTAAAATCATGGCTTTCACAAGTCAACTCTGTCACTTATCTTTCCCATGTTGCTACTCAACTTGATGTGAGTTTTGAATGTTTTCTCAAATGGCCAAAGCACCAGGGCTGATACTCAAGGGTCAGGAATGGTCAGTCCTTTCAGCTAATTCTCTGTCTGTAGGCATCTCCCCTCCCCACTCATCTCATGTCACACTGCCCTCCCTCCCACTACAAGGCTAGCCTCCCCCCAACCCCCGCTTTGCTCTTTCTCCAAACACTCTTTTTATACTATTTCTCATCAGCAGTCTCCCTTACAACCTCTTGACACCCACAAATTTTCACAATTGTCATTTGGATGCCCAGACACTTAAATTCTTTAAAGACTAATAATATGATCTTGGCACCTATGTCTTCCTACCTTCATAAGTTGATTTTTGCATCCCCTGTTTGTTACATGAACCTCTTCCTCCTCACTCCTTCTGAATGTAGAACTTGAGTTAAAATCTAGTCTCTGGCACTTATTATTTGTGTGACCTTGAGCAAGTCACTTAGTCTCTGATGACCTCAGTTCCCTCAACCATAAAATGGAAATAATACTAGCACCTACCTCCCAAGATGGTTGTGAAAATCAAGTGAGATAATATTTGCACAACTCTTGCACAGTGCCTGGCACATAGTGGGCAATGTGTAAATGCTAGCTACCATCACCACCATCATAATTAGCAGCAGCAGCAGCAGCAGCAGCAGCAGCAGCAGCAGTAGTAGTAGTAGTAGTAGTAGTAGTAGTAGTAGTAGTAGTAGTAGTAGTAGTAGTAGTAGTAATAGCAGTAATTTGTCCTTTACTCTGGAAGAGGACCATAACAGATTCCATGACTTTTAAGTAATTTAAGTGAGGGAGGGTTGTGCAAGGTCATCAACATCACTCTCTCCTCTATAGCCTTCTGGGTCCAGTGGCAAGATATATTAAGTATGACTAATTGGAATTAAGTGACTTGCCCAGGGAAACACAGCTAGTAAGCATCTATGGTCAGCTTTGAAATCAGGTCTTCCCAATTTCAGGGTTAGTGCTCTATCCACTGTGCTACCTAGCTGCCCCAGCAGCAGCAGTGGCAGCAGCAGCGGTAGTAGTATTCCTATTCAAAAAGGGATGCTCCACCACATTGACAGTGACCATGAGGAGCAGTGGATAGATTAAACCTTGAGAGAGCTGGATCTTTCCACATGCCTTGGATGGAAGATGCCTGTGACTACTTTCAGTGAATGGAGGGAAAGGGGACCTCTCCTCTAGAAAACAACCCAGCTTCTCATCTTACATCATTCTGTTGTAGGACTTTGTGTAGCATGAAAAAAAACCACATTCTTCTGTGGAGAAATAGCCACTGGGAGTAAAGGATAGGGGGTATTGCCAGTTGAACGGATGCCCTTGCATGAATCTGTCAATAGGAACAATACTCAAAGATTACACATTGCATTATTCTCTCATACTTTCCTCCCTTTCCTTGTGTTTTCCTTAGAAAATTGCCACCTGAGAGGAAGTCAAAAAGTCTGTCATATTTGTGAACATATGGGGCTGCTCTCCTTGGGTGGGAGATGGAAGTGAGGTAAGCAGATGGGGCGACTCATCTAGAACACTGCACTCACTCCTAAGCAGCCATAGGAAGGGACTAGCCAGAGTCACTGGGATTCCCTTTCCTGTGAGGCAAATTACTTAACCTTGTTTGCCTAAGTTATATCATTTGTAAAATGATCAGACAAAGAAATGGCAAACTACTCAAGCATCTTTGCCAAGAAAACCCCAAATAGGGTCTTTAAGAGTTGGGCACAACTGAAATGACTGAGGAAGAACAAGTTTGTCCCTGAAAGTATAGGATTTAAACCTCCTTTGCCATTATAAAACCTTTATGACAATTCTCACATAAAGCATGTAAGGGTGCTCAATGTCTCCAGTAATTTTGTACTTTTTGTACTCCATTATGCAGGGAGTGCCCAAACAGTGCAAAATAAGTGACTTCTCTGTCTTAAAATGGAGGGCAAAAGGAAAACAGCTCAGTTCTTCTGCCTTACAGTGAGTAAGTATGGCTAGGTTATCTAGAGGAAGAGATGTGGCTTCTCATTTTGAAAATGCTGACAGAGAGCAACATCCTCCACTTGGCCTCAGTTTCCTCCTTGAGATAATTGTTGTCTTGGTGAATACATTGGGTCCCAGTTCCATAAAGAGAATGGGAATAATGTTGAGGTGTGTGGTGGGGTGAAGCCGGGCAGCTCTATACATAGGAGCCCTTCACATGGCAAACTACAAGAGGAAGCAGAATGGATTCCAGATCCTCTCCTGAATATCTCTCCTCTAACTCTCTCTTTTTGTCACCATCCCTGGTGTACTCGATCTAGTTTCATTTCCAGAGACTCGGAGGGCAAGTCTGAGTTTAATCTATATGACTTACATATTATATATCTCCATTTAACTTCTTTATGGAATACTATTAGTAAAACTTTTGGAAAGAGTTGTGCTATCTCTCAGTGAGAAGATTACTTAGCTTCGAATAAAATGACTTAGACTCAAATCTCTCCTCTGTATTTTAGGAACTCAATATGCGTGTCACTTACCTTGGTTTCCCTTTCTTCAATGGAAAATGGGGGATGTGGGCAGTGTCATCTCCAATATCCTTTTTAGTACAAAATCTACAATTCTGGGACTCAACGAACTTAGAGTTCAGAAAACAAACTGAAAATTTGAAATCTCTTTTGAAAAATCCACCTACATGTGTGACTTCATCTGTGTGCTGCTCTCTTGGTTGACAAAGCTCCCTCTACCAATATGGATCAGCTCTTTTACTGTGAGTTCTGATCTTAGTTACTTGAGGGAAGCACCAACAATTTCAGTGACTTGGTCAAGGTGGCACCATCATTCCTTGTCATAGATGGAACTTGAATCCAGATCTTTCTGACTCCAAAGGTGATTCTCTATGCATTTTGCCACAATGCAGTCCAATAGTTTATAATGTGACAAAATAATGATCAAATTATTTTTAAACCATAGGAATTCAGAGCACTTTATTATCATAGAATAAGGGCTTAGAAGTAAAAGAGATCTGGCAGCTTCAAAGCTGTTCTACCAGCATGTTGGACATTAATTCCAATGGGCTATTATTGCTTTAAAAGTATTCCATTTGGGGCACAATTTTTTTTTTAAAAAAGGACCACTGAATTAGATCTAGAAGGTATTTCAGAGACTGGTTATAGAGGAAGACATGAGTTCAAGAGTAAGAAAATCACTAATCCAGGGTCACACAGATGGAAAAGGACAATATAAGAAATTTAAGTGAGATTCCCAGACATAAAATCCAGTGCCCTTCCCACTGCATTAGACTGCCTGCTCCAATATAAATTTGTTAACATATTTTTTGAGCTTGAAGTCTATGATCCTAAACTACAACTTTCATGGGATGAAGTTTCCTCTTCTATAAAATGCAGAGGTTGAACTAGATAGTCAATTTGGGTCATCTTGATATCCTTCATACTTCTCCCTTGCCCTGTCTCCTCTTCATGTGCTTAGACAAATGAGGATGGAACTAAGAGTCCTCAGGAGACTCCTTCCATTGTTGCAAACCACAGGGCACACATTCTCTCCCCTTTCACCCATCCCTTGAGACTTTTTTCATCAAACATTTATTTTTTACATTATTTTATTATTATAATTCATTAACAAACATTTTCATTTAAAGTTTAGAGTTCCAAATTCTATTTCTCCTTCCCTCTGTCTCCTGTCCCCTCTCTGAGACAGTAAGCAATCAGATATAGGTTATATATGTGCAATTATGTAAAATATTACCATATTAGTCATTTTGTATAAGAAAATTTGAATAAAAGATAAAAAGAAAGAAAGTGAAAGATAGCCTGCTTCAGTCTGTGTTAAATAAATATCAGTTCTTTCTTTGGAGGTGGATAGTATGTTTCATCAGTAGTCCTTTGGGTTTGTCTTGGATCATTGCATTGCTGATAATAGTTAACACAGAGTTCATCCAACAACATTGATGTCACTGTGCACAATGTTCTCTTGCTTCTTCTGCTCACTTCACTATACCTCAGTTCATTTAAGTCTTTCTAGGCCTTTCTGAAATCATCCAGCTTGTTATTTCTTATAGCAAAATATTTAATCACAATTATATATCACAGATTATTTAGCCATTCTGCAATTAATGGGCATTTTTTTGATTTCCAATTCTTAGCCACCACAAAAAATTATTGTTTTAAATATTTTTATACAAATAGGTCTTTTTCTCTTTTTTTGGATATCCTTGGCATGATACCAATACCCAGCAGTGGTATTGCTGGGTCAAAGGGTATGCACAGTTTTATAGGCTTTTGGGCATAATTCCATATTGCCCTTCAGAATGATTGGATCTTTTCACAACTCTACCAACAGTGGATCAGTGTCTCAGTTTTCCCACATCCCCTCCAACATCCAATATTTTCTGGTTTTCTTATATTTGCCACTCTGATAGGTATGAGGTGATACCCCAGAGTTGTTTTAATCTGCATTTCTCTGGATCTAGAGAAATTTTTCATATGACTATACATTTTATTTTTTTAAAACTACCTGATCATATCCATTGACCAATTATCAATTGGGGAATGGCATGCATTTGTTTTTGTAAATTTGACTCAGTTCTCTATTTATTTGAGAAATGAGTCCTTTATCATAAGTGCTTGTTTCAAAAATTGTTTCCCACTTTTCTGGTTTCTTTATAATCTTGGTTATATTACATTTGTTTCTGCAAAAGCTTTTTAATTGTATATAATCACAATTACAATTTTACAGTTTGTATTGCTTTCTATATCTTCTTTGGTCCTAAATTCTTCCTCTGTCAATAAGTCTGAAAAATATACACAGTACTGTCACTCCCCAAAGGCTCACCCTTTCCACCAATCAAATGCTCTTTTTATAAGAATTGAGCAAAATCAATGCACACATCGACAATGTCTAAGGATGCAGGCATCATTTTGGGCCTTTCACTCATGAAAGGTGGCACATATCACACTGTCCTCTAAAGTTAATATGGGTTTCTTCTCTATGACTTTCTAATTAAGGCTACCACATCACAAATGAGGCCCTGTTCACACCAACACCATTCATGTAGCACTTTCCATTTTACAAAGTCATTTATTTTCATTATGCCATTTGAGCCTCTTAGAACACCTGAAAGGATAGTATCAATTTTCTTATCCCTATTTTGAAAATTTGGAAACTGACCCATAAAAAATTACTTATTCAAGATCACACAGCTAGTTTCTGAGGCAAAATATCAAACTAAGGCCTCCTGAGTCTAGAACTCCAAATACAACTTCTACCCTAAAGAAAAAATAAACAAACAAAGCTGAACCTGCTAAACATTTTTTGGCTCTCCTGATTACCTTCTTTCACTGTGGCTTCCCTTTGCCTCCCAAACTTCCCGGGATGTCTTCCCATCTCTTGCAGTGCAATGCAGTGGAGAGTGTTGGGTTGGGAAATATGGAAGTACCACCTTTAAATCCCGTCTCTGCCACTTACTCCTGTGTACTCAGGCAGTTCATGCAAGTCCTTGGTGCTTCTGTTTTCCTAAGTGGAAATTGAGACAGTTGGCCTCCAAGTCCAAGGCTCCTTCTGTCTCTTAATGTGGAATTCCATGATCTTGTGGAGCTGCTTTTGTAAGACTTGAATTACTTGAATGGGTTTGTATTGAATAGATAAAATATTAGTCATTTAAAGCTGAGTGAAGTTAAGGCAGCATTTTACTTCTTCAGGGATATTTTTTTTTTGTTGTGCCTTCTCTTCAGTGATGACGTGAAGGTCATTGCCCAGTGTTTAAGGCATTTCTCATTTCAGGGAGAAACCTCACCTGAAATCATGTCTCAATGGATGCTCTTTATGCCCTGATTCCAGATGTTTTTATTTCCTAAGAAGGTTCACTTAGAAAATCTTCTTTTCCTCTCACAGATTTTCTTTTCCCTTCCTGGAATTTTAGGGTTCCTTAATTGGCACCAAATGTATGCCAAGTATACACAAACATATTTCATAGAAAGCTCCTTGTGGTTACATTTGATAACTTCTGCCTTCCTTAAGTTACGCTGTCCTAGCAAGCTAATATTTATTTACTCAGATGTGGTTACATTTTCTTTTCTCTTTTCTTCTCTTCAGGCACCAAAATGACTCTGTACCAGGGTACAGAGATTCATGACTCAATGTCTGGCATTGTTTGCCAAGTCTTCAGATTTCTCTCTCATGCCTTCATTTTTGTCTTGTCTTAGGAAGAGACATATTGAGTCTCCTACAGAAAAGTATATCAGGAATGCAAACCCTTATCCACAACCTAGATCATTGATGTCTGAAAACCCAGTGTTAGAAATGAATTCCTTTGGTTTAAGGTTTACTCTCCTGGCTAAATGAAAGTAAAACTGGAAGAGTTAACCCATCTGAGTGGTAAGAGAGGAAGGGAGAGGGAGAGAAATAGGAAGAAAGTGAAGGAGAAGGAGATAAGAGGGAGAATATTACTTAGGGTCATACTTATTCCTAGCATGCAATACCTCTTACATAGTTGGTGTTTAATAAATGCTTGCTGAATTTATGCCAATCTAACCTTAAATCTACTGCACGTTATTTTAATTAGTTTTGCCAATTTAAATATGTATCATATCTTACCATACTTCATTATCATCATAATATTGAAGGAATGATGAATGACAATTTTTTTCCATTAGACAGTCATGAGCAATTTACTTGTTTGGAACAGGGGGGTGAGAACTGACTGACAGCCTGATATTTGAAACTCAGGAAAACAGATTTCCCTCAGGTCTGAGAGTGATTTGGAAATATAAAGACCTTTTAGCTGAATCATGGGCTTAAGTCACACGCAGAAGGTTTTTGTTTGTTTGTTTGTTTGCTTTTAAAGGAGAACACACTTCTTTTACTAAATATTTCTTGTATCTTTATTTTGCTTCACAAAGAAAAAGGCCAAGAATTAGCTAGAGATATGCCAAATGTTAAGTTAGGACAAAGAGTCTGATTTCTAGACATTAGTAATTTTCCTATCTGGGGGGCTCTGAGATATTATGAATGTACTATTAATGCTATTTAAATACTAGCTATTATTATTTCTAATTAATTTTCTGGATGCTATAAATGCCATAAAACAGTAGCAAAAGGGGTCACATGGACATGAGGGTCATTAGGCTATAATACATTCTGCTCATTTATTTTATTTAAGTATGTCCTGCATGCTGATTTTGCCTCAAAAGAAAGGAGCCAAGGATTAGTTAGAGATATGCAAAATTTTATGGTAGAACAAAGAGACTAACTTTTATCTAGATGTCAGGAATTTTCCTGTCTGGGGGCTCCAAACTATTGTGAATGTACCACTAAAACTATTTAAATACTAGCTATTATTGTTTTTAAATTCATTTTCTGAATATTATAAATGACATAAAATAGCACCAAAAGGACTTATGTGGGCTTAAGGGACATTAGATTATCCATAGGCTTAAAGTGAGTTAGCTTTTGTAACAGGGTGTGTGGCAAATTAAATCTCCAGCTTCTGATGTGAGAAAGGAAGGCTCAGTAGAAATGGGAAAGTGCTATGAGAGGTGAGGCCTTGCACTGTGTGAAGCCCACTCCTTCCCCTTCTAAAAGGGAAGTGGGAGCAGAATAGATTGAGAATCTTTTACAGCCACAGCATTGCCCACTAGTATATTTTTCATCTCATAGGGATATCATTTTAGATCTGAACACTTCAATTCACTCATTTTTGAGGTGAAATTCTTAGCACTTTATGTCCCCTTCCCTGTTACTCTGCACTGACCACAAAGGCCTGAGGGTCATTTAAATGATTGTTTTATAGGCAGTAGTAGCCAAAAAAGTGTTACATCTAGGTGCCCAGTCTACTGGTGATGCTCCTTTCTATGATTTGCTAGGGTAGTCCTCAGAGACTTGGCTATTTTTTGGGCCTACTTGAAGGCTCTCCAGAATGGTAGAATTGGCCAGAACCATTCTCCACTGGCATAACTTTTGAGAAGCCAGCGGTGCCTCAATGGCATGATGAGGTTGTCTGCCACACAGAGTCAATGAAGAACTCTGGAGAAAAATAGGGATAAAGGATATCATCTGATGAGAGCAATAGAAGATGGACTGGTTATGGAGAGATAACAATAGATAAGAGGACAGCATTAAGAGTGTTCTATTGGTTCTCAAAATGTTGGGCAGAATTGAGGAAGCAGCATGGGTTCACCTGCTATGGGCATGTGTTGAAGGACACATATCCCATTCACAGTTGGGGCAAGGAAGGCTCTGTTATGATCAGCCTTCTTGAGAAGAACTCCTGAATTGATGATATCAAAGAATATTGGAATAAGTTTGGATATTTAGAGATAACTGTTTTTAAATTTTCAAACTCCTCCTGTGATTTCATGGGCACTGGTGGCTCTCAGTGAAAAACCTGAGGCATAGAGAGGTTGATCCAGGTTCCCAGGGTTACACATCCTTATATGAATTAGTGGCAGGATTGGACCTCAAGTCTTCCTGTCCCCAAGGCCAGGCCTCTAACCATTAAATCGCACTACCTTTCCCTTAAGGGACATCAATTTTGATAAAGAACTATACAAAGATCATCTCTTTTAATCCTTATGATGATTAAAGGGATTTTCACCCCCTTTCCACAAGTTAGGAAACTGTTGCCCCAAGACATGAAATAGGTGGTATAGAAAAAGAAAAAAAGAAAAGAAAAAAAGTAATAATTGGTCTACAGCCACACACAACAAGTACTGGAGCCTGTGTTTGAATCTACATATCCAGAGCTTTATTCTAAATAAGCCATTATTATGAAGTCATAGTCTAAAAGTTGATGTACTGAAAATGAGACAATATCTGTACTCTATATAAAATTAGTGAATAAAGGAGATGTGGATAATTTCTGGGAAAGTGTTTGAATGCTACATTCTGTCATTATCCAAAGTCAGAACTGGGGTTGTCCTGGAGCTGTCCATTGTGGGTATGGACAACGTTAAGAATTCCCCCAACATTTGGAGCATGAGAGCGTGGCAAGCACATCTTCAGTTATAGTCTGATACAAGTAGACTCATATAGAGCAGGTGAGTCTTTAAGATTTTACATCACATCAAACATCCAAGAATATTACAAGGTAAGTGGGCTCTTTGAAGGGCAATATTGTCTTGGGTTTTGCATACTTTGAACAGTGTTTGGAGCACAGTAAATGCCTAATAAATGATAAGCATATATTCAAGTAACCAATCACATGCTGTTTCTACTACAAGGTCAACAATTCATCTGGCAAAGCTACTTGGAAATGTTTAATTTGCATAATTAGTCATAATTATTATGAAAAAGAGAAACTAGAGCCACAAGCTTTGGTGCTGTCTATTGCTCCTAGTATACCTATTGTATCTCCCACTACTCTTCAAGATCCCATGTTAACATTACAATTGTTTAACAGTTTGAATGCCCATAAAACTTTGGAAGTCATATATCTTACAGTGTCATTAGGCAAAATTTACTTTTAGAAGCCAATGTAAAAAAAAAAAAAGATTATTTAAAGATCATATCATTAGAACTGGAAGGGAATCAGAGGTCACTTAGGTTAACTTCCTAATTTTGTGAATGAGACCATCCCTATATGACTTGGTCAATGTTCCTTGGGTTGAGCAAGTAGCAAGGCTGCTTCTAGGCCATGGCATCTGCCTGCAGAACAGTTCATGGTCTACCAGATCCCAAAAATGGCTGCAATGACACAGAGGGTGGCATCTAGACATTTTCTCCTAAATTCTGATGCTGGCCTCTCTTAATTAATTTAACAGTGGAGAACAAATAAGCTCTCTCCTATTCACCAACAATCAGGCGATGTGGTTCCTAAGCAAACACAATCAGACTCTCTTTTCCCTCTTGTTTTCCTGACCTACATAAACCTCTTCTCCACTTATTTAAGGTCCTCAGAGCATGAAAAAGAGGATTTACTAACTACAAAGAGCTAAGAACTTCCTAACGAGATCTTGGAAACAGAGCTTTGCTCCCAATGGTGACAATTAACTCACCACTATCTCATTATAGCCTCCCTCTGTCAATTAATTTGCCAAATTAATTTATTTTGTAAAGCTCTTCCTATGTATATTTTATTGAATGCCACTCTATCACATTTGGCATCATTATTATGGGATGAGAAAGCATTTGAAACTCAGGGGACAATTCCTCCCCCTGGCTTTTTTGACAGGCTAGAATCTCATTCTATGGGCTCTTCCCAATAACAAGAAATAAATAGGGTGATAATTGAATGATTGGAATATTTACTCATCATGCTCCAATGCAGTCCTCTACTCCCAAAGCTTGGGGCATAGGCTGCTGTGGCGACTGTAGTCTTTAAGATTTCACAAATATGAAAATGTGTTAACTTTTGATAACTGTGCTTAGATTTTGTTGGGTTGTTGAGTTCTATACTAGGGAGGTAATTAGTAGGGCTTTTCATATTAGCAGCCCAAACCAAAGTCAAATCCCTTATATAAACAGGTTGTCATTTCAGTAACAAAAACAGAGGCAGAAATACAGTGGCATTCAGTTTCAATGTTTGATTCATTGTTCTTCCTTTATTGTGGACATTCATCCATATTGATCGTTAGCTACTACTAGCAATTTTATCAATGCTTTTAATTTTCAGGATCTAGTTAGTACTGAAGGGGACTGATGTTCCATCTCTGGTAGTGTTCAAGGGTTATCTACCCACTTGACCCCAGGTATAGCAGCTACATGAAGGGTTCTCCATACAGCTGAGATTGAGAAAAGTGCTACTTTGAATGTCTTTATCAAACACATGATCATTTAACAAATGATTTTAAATGTTTAGCTTTTTAAAATTATAGGTTTTTGAGGGAAGCTAGGTGGCACAATGGATAAAGCACCAGCCCTGGATTCAGGAGGACCTGAGTTTAAATACAACCTCAGATACTTGACACTTACTACCTGTGTGGCCCTGAGCAAGTCACTTAACCCTCATTGCCTCACATTAAAAAAAATAAAGTTATAGATTTTTAAAATAATTGTAATTATACAAATGCAAATGGCTACTGTCTCATTTGAATCCCCCCAAGCTAACGGTTATAGACGTAAAAGAAAGATACTGTTTGGGAATGCTTTATTGAGGCTTGTTTGTGTCTGTATATTTAACCATGATTACTTCCCAATATTACTACCATAGAACCCTGGCATAAAAATGAGAAATTATTCAGCAAAACTCTCTGACAAAAAACATCTCTCTGACAAAGTGATTGTCTCTGACAGTGTATGCAAGATTCAATAGCCATAGTCTACCACTATCCTATTGAAGAGATAACTGTGTTTTGTGATATTCCCACTAGAAGCAAGTCTGATCCTTGTCTCCAATGGGAATTAAAAATCAAGGACATCTCGATAAAGGCATCCCTGTAAGTGCTACGCATTTGGAGACTTTAAAGAGCTAGATATGGTTCCGCATTGTTGTAATATAGGAATATAATTTTCCATTTAGAATAAAGTCTCAAATATTCAATCTTTCAATTTATTCTTTTTCTGGTGTTTCCATATACTATAATATGTTGCATCCCCTGAGGGCTTCCTCTTGTTATTTCTTATGGCTGAGTGATGACTTCAGTCATTAAAGGATAGGGGAAGGGGGATTGCAAGCTCTGACAGAGATGTGAAGGCATTAAAGACAACCCAAGTGGTAGGCTATGAGTCTGTAACTGAGGACAAGGCATCTAAGCTCAGAGCTGTTCCCCATTAGGCTGGATACAAGAGATTTGCTGGTTGATCCACCAGACCTTCTTCTGAATTAAGGAAGGGTCTATGATCTGCCTCAGGGGAGGAAGTGCCCATAGGAGCCATGGGATTGGTGGATGAAATGTTAAAGATTTGTATGTTACAATATAGAATAGTGGGTAGAAAGCTGGCCTCAGTGCAAGGAAGACCCGGGTTCAAGGTCTACCTCTAACAAAGAAGTTGTTGTGTGACCCTGGGCAAATCATTCACATTGTCAGGGTTCCAAATAACCCTCTAAGACAAAACTTTGTGGAGAAAGTGACCACCTGCAGTGACAGAGGAAGTTTATAATATGGGACCATAGATTAAAGTCAAGTCAACAAGCATTTTGTAAGCATTGCCAATATGCCAGACCCTGTGCTAAGCACTGAGAATACAAATAGACATGGACAAAAAGCCAGTATCTTTCCTCAAGGAGCTTCCATTTGGATAGGGGAAGACTGCACATAAGAGGGAGCTGAAAGAGGGCTAGGGATGCAGATGGAGGCTCTGAGACATGGTCCAGGAGAACAAGAGCAGCCTGGAAAAGAGTGAAATTATAAGTGGACAGATCAACTACTTTAAAATGAAGGGAATCAGACATCAAGAGGGAGAAATCACAGGAGCAGAAAGTAATTGTTCCTCCTCCCATACCATGCTAGAGGTTGTAGGCCACTGGTATATGTCACAGCTAAATTCAATTAGTGTTAAGATGCAGAAGACACCATCCCATTGATAACAATTATAATCATCTAGGACTTCTGTCTTTAATTCTAACAGATACTTTTGTTGCCAATTATTCACCCAATCAGTCAACAAGCATTTATTAAGCACCTGCCCTGTACTTAGGCCTTGTCAGGTGCTGGAAATGAAGAGACAAATAGCTCCTGCCCTTCACAAATTTATATTCTATCATAAAGAAAATATAGAAATATAAGTATATACAGAATAAATGCAAAAGAGAGAGTACAAAGCATATTTTTCTTCATACATCCTAGATCAGCTGTGAAGACAAGAGGAGACAGAAACCAATTTAATTACTCTAAGCAAATAAATATTAGCTTGCTAGTATAGAATAACTTAAGGAAGGCAGAAGTTTTCAAGCAAATACACCTTTTGGTTGAGAAAAATCATAAAAGTTTGAGGCATCCATTGATAGACACTGGTATTTTGAACCTTAGTTGTATCACATACACCATGTACATATGCATGTAACTAAAATAGGTAAACTAAGATATGTGTAACTAAGGTAGGTAAAAATGCATATAAATGTTTTAAATATATTGACACTGATTTATAAAGCACTTACTGCATGCAAGGTATTGGGAAGACTAAAAACCAAGGAAATAGTCACTAAACTCAAAGAGCATATATTCAAATAAAGATTTGAAGGGGAAAGAAGAAAGAATATCTCCTATGGTTTTGTTTATTAATTTTATCTTTTATACCACACTTATTTTATTATATACTCCCAACCCACTGAATCCTTTTTTTTTTTAATTTTAGATATTTTATTTTTTCCGTTACATGTAAAGATAGTTCTCAACTTTTGTTTATACATGCTTTACAATTTCAGATTTTTCTCCCTCCCTCCCTCCCCTCCCTCCCCCCCTCCCCTAGACAGCAGGTAATCTGATATAGGTTATATCTATATATATCTATACATATACATATAGATATATATATACACACACATATATATATACACATAATAACATTAATCCTATTTCTGCATTAATCCTGTTACAAGAGAAAGAATCAGAGCAGTGATGCAAAACCTCAAAATAAAAAAAGAAAAGAACAGCACCCAAAACAAAAGAAATAATATGGTTCAATCAGCATCTATACTCCACAGTTCTTTCTTTCTTTTTTTTTCTTGGATTTGGAGATCCTCTTCTATCATGAGTTCCCTGGAACTCTTCTGTACCATTGCACTGGTGAGAAGAATATAGTCCATCACAGTAGGTCAACACTCAATGTTGATGATACTGTGTACAATGTTCTTCTGGTTCTGCTCATCTCACTCATCATCAGCTCACGTAAGACCCTCCAGGTTTCTCTGAACTCTTCCTGCTCATCATTTCTTACAGCACAATAGTATTCCATTGTATTCATATACCACAACTTGTCCAGCCATTCCCCAATTGATGGGCACCCCCTCAACTTCCAATTCCTTGCTACCACGTAAAGAGCAGCTATAAATATTTTTGTACATGTGGGTCCCTTTCCCCCTTCCATGATTTCTTTGGGCAAAAGACCTAAAAGTGGGATTGCTGGGTCAAAGGGTATGCACAGCTTTATCGCCCTTTGGGCATAATTCCAAATTGCTCTCTAGAATGGTTGGATCAGCTCACAGCTCCACCAACAATGCATTAGTGTTCCAATTTTCCCACAGCCTCTCCAACATTTATTTTCTTCCTTTTTTGTCATTTTAGCCAATCTGATAGGTGTCAGGTGGTACCTCAGAGTTGTTTTAATTTGCATCTCTCTAATCATTAGAGATTTAGAGCATTTTTTCATATGGGAATAGATAGCTTTGGTTTCTTCATCAGAAAACTGCCTGTTCATATCCTTTGACCATTTCTCAATTGGGGAATGACTTGGATTCTTATAAATTTGATTTAATTCCCTATATATTTTAGAGATGAGGCCTTTATCAGAAGCACTGGCCTCAAAAATTGTTTCCCAGCTTTCTGCCTCCCTTCTAATTTTGGATGCATTGCTTCTGTTTGTACAAAAATTTTTTAATTTAATATAATCAAAATCATCCACTTTGCATTTTATAATATACTCTATCTCATGTTTGGTCAAAAACTGTTCTCCTTTCCAAAGATCTGATAGGTACACTATTCCTTTCTCTCCTAATTTACCTATGGTATCACCTCTTATGTCTAAATCATGTATCCATTTTGACCTTATTTTAGTATAAGGTGTAAGATGTTGGTCTAAGCCTAATTTCTGCCATACTATCTTCCAGTTTTCCCAGCAGTTTTTGTCAAATACTGAGTTCCTATCCCAGAAGCTGGAGTCTTTGGGTTTATCAAACACTACATTACTAGTGTCATTTACTACTGCATTTCCTGAGCCTAGCCTATTCCATTGATCTACCACTCTATTTTTTAGCCAGTACCAGATAGTTTTGATGACTGCCGCTTTATAGTAAAGCTCCAGGTTTGGTACCGCTAACCCACCTTCCTGTGAATTTTTTTTCATTATTTCCCTGGATATTCTTGATTTTTTGTTTTTCCAGATGAATTTTGTTATTATTTTTTCTAGCTGTATAAAATAATTTTTAGGTAGCCTGATTGGTATGGCACTGAATAAGTAAATTAATTTAGGCAGTATTGTCATTTTTACTATATTAGCTCTGCCTATCCATGAGCAATTGATATCTTTCCAATTATTTAGATCTGATTTGATTTGTGTGAAGAGTGTTTGGTAGTTGTGTTCATAGAGTTCCTGGGTTTGTCTTGGCAAGTAGACTCCCAAGTATTTTATATTACCTACTGTTACTTTAAATGGAATTTCTCTTTCTATCTCTTGCTGCTGGACTTTGTTGGTCATGTATAGAAATGCTGATGATTTATGTGGATTTATTTTATATCCTGCTACTTTGCTAAAGTTGTTAATTGTTTCAAGTAATTTTTGACTTGATTCTCGAGGATTCCTTAAGTATACCATCATATCATCTGCAAAGAGTGATAGTTTTGTTTCCTCCTTGCCTATTCTAATTCCTTTAATTCCTTTCTCTTCTCTGATTGCTAAAGCTAACATTTCTAGGACAATATTAAATAATAGGGGTGATAATGGACATCCCTGTTTCACCCCTGATCTTATTGGGAAGGCCTCTAATTTATCTCCATTGCATATAATACTTGCTGATGGCTTTAGGTAGATACTGTTTATTATTCTAAGGAAAGCTCCCCCTATTCCTAAACTCTCTAGTGTTTTTATTAGGAATGGGTGCTGTACTTTGTCAAAAGCTTTCTCTGCATCTATTGAGATAATCATATGATTTTGGTTGGTTTTCTTATTGATGTGGTTGATTATGTTAATGGTTTTCCTAATGTTGAACCAGCCCTCCATTCCTGGTATAAATCCCACCTGGTCATAGTGTATTATCCTGGTGATCACTTGCTGTAATCTCCTTGCTAATATCTTATTTAAGATTTTAGCATCAATATTCATTAGGGAGATTGGTCTATAATTTTCTTTCTCTGTTTTTGCTTTGCCTGGTTTTGGTATCACCACCATATTTGTGTCATAAAACGAATTTGGTAGAACTCCTTCTTCACCTATTTTTCCAAATAATTTGTATAATATTGGAATTAATTGTTCTTTAAATGTTTGGTAAAATTCACCCGTAAACCCATCTGGCCCTGGGGATTTTTTCTTAGGGAGTTCATTAATAGCTTGTTCAATTTCTTTTTCTAATATGGGTTTATTTAAGGATTTTATTTCCTCTTCAGTTAACCTGGGCAGTTTGTATTTTTGTAAATATTCATCCATTTCATTTAGATTGTCAAATTTATTGGCATACAGTTGGGCAAAATATTTCCTAATTATTGCTTTAATTTCCACTTCATTGGTGGTAACATCACCCTTTTCATTTTTGATACTGGTAATTTGGTTTTCTTCTTTCTTTTTTTTAATCAAATTAACCAGTATTTTATCTATTTTATTGGTTTTTTCATAAAACCAGCTCTTAGTTTTATTGATTAGTTCTATAGTTTTTTTGCTTTCAATCTTATTGATTTCTCCTTTAATTTTCAGGATCTCTAATTTAGTGTCTAATTGGGGATTTCTAATTTGTTCTTTTTCTAGCTTTTTAAGTTGCATGCCCAATTCATTAATCTCCTCTTTTTCTTTTTTATTCATGTAAGCATTTAGAGCTATAAATTTTCCCCTAAGCACTGCTTTGGCTGCATCCCATAGATTTTGGTATGTTGTCTCATTATTGTCATTCTCTTGGATAAAGTTATTGATTGTTTCTATGATTTCTTGTTTGGCCCATTCATTCTTTAGAATGAAATTATTTAGTTTCCAATTGATTTTCATTCTACTTTTCCCTGGCTCTTTCTTACATGTAATTTTTATTGCATCATGATCTGAGAAGGATGCATTTACTATTTCTGCCTTTCTACATTTGACTATGATGTTTTTGTGCCCTAATACATGGTCAATTTTTGAAAATGTGCCATGTACTGCTGAGAAAAAGGTATATTCCTTTCTATCCCCATTCAATTTTCTCCAGACATCTATCATGTCTAACTTTTCTAGTAATCTATTCACCTCTTTCACTTCTTTCTTATTTATTTTTTGGCTAGATTTATCTAATTCTGAGAGGGGGAGATTCAGATCCCCCACTAGTATAGTATTACTATCTAATTCCTCTTGCTTTTTAACAACAACAATAAAATCCCAGCAAAACCCACTGGAAAAAGTGACCAATTCAGATAATACCATCAGTTAGTAAACTAGCATTTATTAGGGACTTCTTACTAGACAATGTCCTAAAGGCTAGAGATACAAAGAAAGGCAAAAATTTACTCAAGACTTTGTACCTAGAATGCTAAACCCCCTAAACCCAAGAATAGGGAAGCGTGTTTTCATTATATGTTCTAGGAAACAATATTGATTACTGCAATTAATGTCATATTAGATGCTTTTTGGTGTCATTTTGTTTCTATCACATAGTTAGCAAAATATGCCCCTTCTACTTATTACACTCTAACATCAGGAGATTATACATTTCCCAGTGTTTCTCTGTATTCCTTAAATTTGCATTTTCTAAGAAAAGTGAAACAATCTTTATTATATTAAATCTATCGCATATTGTTCAACAATTCCAATATGAATGGGCACATATATTGCTTCCACAAAATGGCATGCTATTCATTTTTTGATGTATTTAGAATCTTCTTTTCTGTTCTTGATCACATTGGGCTATATGATATATCAAAATGATTTAGTGATTTATTTTGGGGGAGGCAATTGGGGTTAAGTGACTTGCCCAGGGTCACACAGCTAGTAAGTGTTAAGTGTCTGAGGCCGGATTTGTACTCAGGTCCTCCTGACTCCAGTGCCGGTGCTCTATCCACTGTGCCACCTAGCTGCCTAATTTAGTGATTTTTAAACCATAATTTCAAATTGGTTTTCAAAATGCTTGAATCAGTTCTCAGTTCCACCAACAGTCAATAATTTGCAATTTTCTCATTCAAATGACAAATAAAAATATTTGTTTGTGTATACATTTGTGTATGTATACATATGCAAACATATATATGTGAACAAATAAATACATATGTGTATGATATCTAGGGTGGCCGCATATCTCTCTGTGTATATGTATGTATGTGTGTGTGTATAGACATACACATATATACACACATACATATATACATAAATGTATATACAAATAAGAGAGATCCCATGCTTTCATAGCTTGCCTGAATTGCAGAATATTCTGAATGACAGCTCAGAATAAAAGCATATTTTCCAAACAAGATATCCCCTTTTAAGTAAAGTCAAATCACTGCCACCATTTATTAAATGTTGGGAAGCCAGATCGTCTTTGACACGTGTGCAGAGTCAGGGTTGACCTGAAGTCTGGGAAGAGAATATTTCTTAATGGCATGGTGATCACAAGTCCCCCAACATCTCCAGGGCATTCTCCCATGTAAGGACTGAGGCTCTAGTATCAGGATGCAATGATTTCTTGATGCAGATAATTATGAGCGAGCTCTTCTCTTTATGCTTAGTTATCATTCCAGGCTAATTACATTTTTAGGCAGAAGGAGATTTTAAGCATAAAGGAAAATTGCTTAGACGAAACCAAAGTTGGCCATCTTTTCTTTTCAGGTAGACAGCACTTTATGACAGGAAACAAAGACAGGATATTGTAAACAACTTGCTTTGCCGACCTCTGAGTTTCAATAGTTCGATAAAACCACATTTCTCAAAAGACTCATATTCTGTTATTGAAAGGTAATGGTGGGAACCAACTGAAGAACATGTAAAATGCAAGATTTTTTAATCAATGAGAAGCTATTAATTTAACCAACCCTTCCTGCAATAATATTGAGACAGACTGTCTGCCTGTTTCTACATTATAGCTAACTTTGCAATCCACATGGAACTTAATGAGGTGTGTAATTTTGGTGAACTCAGGGAGAATTCCATACTATTCCACTTGAGCATTTTACTTTATTTTTGCAAATCTGTCTCATGTGTAGTAGGTACTTACTACTAGTAAGGAACAGCACATCTCAGCGGAGAAACACTGGCTGCAGAGTCAAAGAGCCTGGGAATGACTCCCATCTCTGAAACTTATGGATTTGTGACCCTGGGAAAGTAATTTCACTTTTGTGAACCTTGGCCTCTTCTGTAAAAGAGATACCCTTACAGGCTGTGTAGGAGAAATAGGACAACTTGGTATTAAACTTGCTGTTTCATTAATATAAGTTTAGAACAAAAAGCCCACTTAATGAAAGTTAGGATGAATAAATGTTGATTTGTCCCCTGTTCATTTTGTTCCCACACCATAGTGATGAGCTACCCTATTCTACATTGATAGGATGTCTTAGTAGCTTTTAAAGTGACTTTTCTGTCCACTCAAGTTCCTTTCCATACATCTTAAGTCAGCATTCATTCCATAGCTAACGATGAACTTGAATGTCTACAGACAGTCCTAGAAGCACTTTCTGAGGATTGCTCTTTGGCAGGACTCTAAGAATTAATTGCAGATCAAATATCATAAATGTATGTATACCTGAAGTATATGAATGTATAAATGTTATTTAAACACATATTCTTTAAGTATACATATATGTGTGTCTATACATATCTTTATATAATTCAAGAACATGTGTAATAAAAATATGTTATATATACACAGTTGTGTATATCCACATTTGTACATATGTTGTATATATAACAATAGTTAAATATACATATTTAAGAAACATATGAATATGCATATATGTACACATGTGCATTAATATGGATTGTATATGTGTATATATATAGATGTGTGTATGTATTTATGTATGTATGTATGTATCTATCTATCTGAGAGTGAGTGAGGATTACTAGCATGTTCTTGCCTGAAGCCTGGCAGATCGTGATGAAACAGGTTTCATCTGAACACTCCCAGGAACAGCCTAACCAAAATTCAAAGGAAAAAAAAACAACAACTCTAGAAGGAACCAGAAGGAAAGAGTACTGGTACCAAGAAGTCATACATATCCTAATAGCTGTCACTTTAAAGGAGCAAGAAGCTTGAACTACATTATTCCAAAAAGCAGAAAAAACAATAGCCCAAACCCAAGATATTCTACTTGGCAAAACTAGATATAATTTTCTAGGGGTAGGAGGGCAAACAGACCCATTCATGAAATAGACAACTTTCCTGCAGTAATGATAACGAGATAAGAAACTGAATAGTCACTTTGAAATACAAAAACCAGTAGACAAAAGGAACATATAAAAGTAAATATATTTGAGCAATTTGATAAGACTATATATGCATATTCTAAGAAGGAGAAAAGAAAACAGTGTTCTCTCAAACATTAATGTCTTTAAAGGTCATTGAGGAAATAAATAAGACAGAGGGCTTTGGAGCAGGTTTTTCTTATATATTATCCCACATAATCAGTGTGTGCAAGTAGACAATACAAACATAAAGGAAGTGATAGAGGGATCAGGCTGCATATGAACATGACAGAATAATGAAGAAGAAGAAAAATAATGAAACCTGTAGCCTCAAACATATATAGAGTACAGCTAATAGAGAAGATAAACTAGAAATCTTAAAAATGAGATAAATTCAACTTCAGAAACAGCACTGAATGTTGCTTCTCAATAGAATAAGACTATGGAATTATATATCTTATTCAAAAAGAACAGATTAAACAAAACAAATGATGGATTATTATATGTGATATAGCCACATGCAAAAACCTAAAAATTCCATATAGGAAATAAAGTAGAAAATATATGGTTCAGGATCAAAGGAGGTAGAAATACAAGTGATGTTGCTTAGGGATATGTACAGTCTCATAGAAGTGATAAATAGATGATGATTACAAAACAGGTCCCAAACCTTGAACAAATTCTTAGAGGAGTACAACCATCTGATACCTAATACATATGAAAGAAAAGCCTTAGCTTAAAAGGCTTAAGTCTCCTACTGCCATTCAGGGCATCTCTATTTTCCCTGATAATGTATCTTGCCACTGGACCCAAATGACTCCAGAGGCAAGAGTGAGGCTGGTGATTTTGGACAGCTCTTCCTCACTTAAATCCAATTTATTTCAAGTCATGACATCTGTTATGGTCCTCCTTGAGAATGAAGGAACAAACAATAATGCCCACAACCCAGCGAAAAATGAAAGGACTTATAAAAGTCCCTTTTTTCATTTCATTCTTTAAAAAGCAGAGGAAACACCAAGACAATCTGGATTTGGGGGCTCCTTCTGAACTAGGAGGAAATCATATGCTGAGATAGTGCTGAAGATCTTGGGGAAAAAAAATAAGCACTCTATCTTCATCATAGATAAGCATGACATATGTAGGGTCATTTTTACATGTTATAGATATGAGGGAAAGAGCTTTTGAAGTATTTACAAAGAAAGAAAGGGGAGATCCGTTGAGGCCTACAATTCTATAGAAGAGACTAGTTGAAGAGAGATGGGAAATTCTCAATAACAAAATTCTTATGGCACAAACATTATGATTCCAATGAGGAGGAAAACAGAGATTTGGCTTAAACGACAGGTTATGGCTATAGAGGGTGCTTAAACAACAAGAATTTGAAAAGATTTTTAGAAGTGAGTGCAAAAAAGGTAGCTAATTCTTGGTCTGTACAAAAGAAATGGTACCATCCTTTGAGAAGAACATCTCAAAGGCCTTAAGGGTCAGAATTCTCCATGGATGAAGATGAATGCTAGTGACAGAACATTTTGTAAATGTTCAGAGAAAGCGGAAGATAGCAAAAAAGGGTCAGTACTGATACATCGATGGGAAAGGGGGAGTGATAATTATTGTGGACAGAGAAAATAGAAACTTACTCAATTTTTTATTTTTCCTCTATTTCCTTCCCCAAAAGATCATTCAGACAAGTGAGCAGATGGTAGCAAAGTTCTTAGCTTCCATTAATGACATATGATGAGTACTTCTAGACCACATATATTCCACAGAAGTGATGGAAAGTGCAAGGATGATTCCTGACCACCTATGAGTGATTTCTGAAGGGTCAGAGAGGATTCTGAGAATAGCACATGTGCCAACAGTATGACATGTATTTTGGAGAGTTTACCATGTGTCTGGGCTCTATAAAGTTGGTGCGCTATCTAAAATGAGTCTAAGTGGAACCTAGTCAGAACACCTGTGCTGTATGTGGGCAATTCCATGTCCCACATTCTAAGAAGGACATAAATTCAAATGAAGTCTATGCAAAAAAAAGGCAAGCAGTAGGCTATGGTGTCTTGGAGTCAAGCCATAGGAGGATGAGTTGATAGAACTTGAAGACGTTGCAATAGAGAAGAGAAGTCTTGGGGTTGTGGAAGTGAGGTGGGGAGAAGAGTTGTGTTCAAGTAATGAGATGGCTGTCATGTGGAAGAGAGAATCATTTTTTTTCCACTTGGGAGACTAAGGACTAGTGGGTGGAAGTTGCAGAGTCAATTTAAGCCAAAATATCAGGAAAATTGCATAATAATCAGAGCCAGACAAGAATAGAATGGGCTGCCTTGGGATAAAGCAAGTTCTCCCTTGATAAAAGTCTTCCAATAATGGCTGGATGACTACTCTGAATTTGTTTTAGTGAAGATTATTGGGAGGGAGGTTATGGTGTGGAAGAGATATTCACGTTATCACTTCCAATTCTAAAATTCTGAGATTCTAGGAAAAGGTCCCAAAGACCTACCACATTACCAGGAAGTCCATGAAAAGGGGGTCGATGGTTGTTATTCAATAGGTCAGTCATATATGACTCTTTGTGAATCTGTGAATCAGACTGTCCCATTGGGTTTTCTTGGCAATTATTTTCGAGTTGGTTTTCCATTTCCTTTCTCCATTGGATTAAGGCAAACATGTTGAGTGATTTTCAGGGTCACCTAGACAGTTGGTGTCTGAGGCCACATTTGAACTAAATCTTTCCTGACTCAGACCACAATGCTCTATCCACTGAGTCATCTAGCTTCCTTGGAAGTAGATGGTAAAAAAAACAAAAGAAAAGAAAATTAAAAAGAAAATAGATGGTGATGTATCTTATTTATTGTAATTTCCATGGATGTTATCCTATAAATTTCTTCTGTAGAATTATTTAATAGTGCCAAGGACTTTTATGACAATAACTTTCTTTTCTAGGTCTTTAGTAGCTATGGGTAGTGCCTGCAGAGACCATCAATCATGAATATGAATCTCTCAAGAGTTGCTTCCAGGATGATGGCTGAAGATACAGGATGGAAGCCTAGCTATCTCCAGGCTCTTGGGTTTAGGGCCTTAGAATCTTCCTATTAGGGTCAGAGAGAGGATAGCAGTCCATGTTAGTAGCAGTAGCTTTATTTGATTGGCTCCTTCCAGGGTGCCCTACTGCTTCAGGTAGGCTGCCTTGCTTCCTCTGTGGGTGACCATTGGTTGCCAGTTAGTGTGGATGGGTGGCTCCTTCTCTGCAGGAGTTGATTCCTTTGATACTGGCTGTGAATACTGGGCTACACACAGGATCAGTGACTTGGCATCGCTGCCACAACTGAGTCTTTAGCTTATCTGCCTATTGGTAGAAATTTTCAGCAGTGTTTGCTGGTGTGATGAAGAAGATGAGGTCCTCTGCACAATGATTAAGCTGTTAGGATGCTATACTAGAAGCCTAACTGACTATTTTGGGGGCATTGCGATTTTCCAGGCTTTCTTGAGTTCCGGGCCCTAGGGGTTGTTGGTAATGGTCGTGTTTGAATTGCCTGCCGTATGTATTTCCTGCTTTCTCCTCAGGATGCCCCTGACTTAGCATCTGGTGTAAACAAAGTCACAAAGCCACCATAATGACTGGCCTACCTTTCTGAGAGAAAAGTGAAGTGATATGTAATGGCATCTGGATGTTTGGGGAGATAGTTAAGTTAAATAAAGTAGATCTATTGATAATATTATTTTTATCATTCTCAAATTAACATTGGTTCCTCTTCTATGTGCAGAGCAGTGTACTGGATGCTATGGGAAATACAAGAATAAATGAGATAAATTTCCATCTTTGATGAGATTACATTTTTCTCCTGTTCCAATACTCTGATAACCTTAAAATAGTCCCCAAACTGTGGAGGAGCCAAAAGGGCTTTTGCCTATTTTCCCCCTCAGGAAAATTAGGGCTTATCATGTCTAGAGCCATTGTGGTGTACAGGGATGAAAAGAAAAGCAAGTGTCTCATTTTGGCAGAGGGTTTGAGTCAGTGAACCTTGGTTCAATCCTGCCTTAAACACTTATTAGCAATATAGCCCCTGGAAATTAAGTTTATTATCTGTTCCACAGATTCAGATAGTTTGTGAGTCACCCAACAAGACTTATTAAGTGCTTACAATGTGCCATGCAATGTGTTAAATGCTGGGGATAAAAAAGAAGGGCAAAATACTTTTTACTTAATGACCACTGAGGTATCTTTACAGTCCAAAATTTATGATCCTCCAGGTCAATGAGTCTACAATCCTTAGCCCTCTCCCCATTACTTAAAGCTCCCTGAGTCTCAAAACTCTTCCTTTGCATCTGTTCCATATTACATCTTCCAGAATATTTCCTAGATGGGCCTTGATTCTCCAGATATAAGGAAACAAGACATTCTGCCACAGAAGTAGTGTCAGGGAGAGGCGATGGAGTATGATTCCCTACCATCCTTAAGTCAACATGTTACATTCTTTCATCCAGACTCCTAGATATTGCCAAGGATGACTTGTGCATGAGGAATGCCACAGGACAGTATCAAGGACCACATGGAACTGTGGGGTGGGGGGAGAAAAGATGACTGGTCATGGAAGTGAGAGACAACAGATGGACTGCCTTGAGAGCTATGTTGGCATCTTCAAGATGTTAAAAGTAGCAGAGGAAAGCCTCGGTGCATTGTGGGAATCCCCCACTGAGGAATAATAGAAGATTAGACAGTAGAGGGTGGTAAGGGCTACAGATCTCTGCCTATCTCGATAGGACTTGGATACTTCAAAATGCAACCTTATTATCAGGGAAGATTTGCAATAATTATTGAGCTCCAATTGGAATACTTATTCAATCAGAAGGACATTATGGGATGTCTGACTTGATTAGAAATTACTTGCTCACTACTACATGATTTTCCTAGTAGTGATATGAAGGTAGCCTGGTGGAATGACCACATATTTGGCTTCAGAATCAGGAATAATGCCTCATATTATATGGTGCTTTAGAGCTTACAAGACATGTTGCAGATAGTATTTCATTGGAATCTCACAACAACCTTGTG
Source organism: Dromiciops gliroides (assembly GCF_019393635.1). Taxonomy (NCBI): domain Eukaryota; kingdom Metazoa; phylum Chordata; class Mammalia; order Microbiotheria; family Microbiotheriidae; genus Dromiciops; species Dromiciops gliroides. Next base: position 6,288,063 of record NC_057865.1, on the reverse strand, counting down.
AGTGGATATTGCTTCCCATTTTATAGATAAGGAAACTGAGGCCACAGAAAGTCTCAAGGAATTGTTATGGGCAACACTCCCCCAAATTTATCTCTGTTTATGTTAAATGGGTATTCTTGTAATTTGGGAGTTGTTCACCCCCTCCCATAAGACATGTAATATTCTAATTTTGGGGGATGGAATAATAGGAAAGACAATTGTGCTAATATTCACTGAGAGAATTCAGTGAGTTTTCTTTGTTTGTTTTGTATTGTTTTGTTTGGGGAAATGCCTCAGAGCCTGTAGGGTCATGTCTTTCTATGACAGCCCCTAGTACAGTAGATTTGGCATTTCCACCCTGTCCAGATTTACTACTGCTGCTGCTGCTACCATTATCATAACCATTAGCACCATTGCCACCACCCCTACTACCAATAGCTAGCTCATTAATATATGTAAATAGCACGTAATATGTGCCAGACACTGAGCTAAGTGATTTATAATTAATGTCTCATTTGATACTCATAAAAACCCTGGGAGGTGTGTACAATCATTATCCCTATTTACAGATAAGGAAACTGAGGCAAACAGAGGTTAAGTGACTTGTTTAGGGCACACAGCTTATAAATAGTTGGATTTGAATTTAGGTATTTTCCTGACTCCAGATCCAGTGCTCTAAACACCGGTCATCTAGCTGTCCCTTGGCACCAGAACTTGGCTTGATTCAAACTCTATTATCTTAGTCTCAAATTCAGGTATAGCAGAAAATCATGGATTTCACCCAGGAAAACACACACAGACACACACAGCCATAAACATAGACACAAATACTTATCCACACTTTTTTTCCCAGAAGCTTTTAATAACTACTATAAACATTGCATTAAATCCATCCCTTTAATGGGGTTACTTCAGAGGTTTCCTAAGAAGTGGTGACTAGGAAAATCAATTGCTCTTTAGTTACTGTCTATTAGTTACAAGATTTTGCAAAGTCATGTTTGGTTCCAAGCACACCTTGAGCCAGAGGTTTTTGGACTTCGGTGATGAGAGAAGTCAGAGTAAGACAAGACTAGGATCTGCTTCCAAGAATATGATATGACAAATTTATAAAAGGGAGAAGGAAGGAAGGTGGGAGGGAGGGAGGGAAGGAAGGCGGGAGGGAAGGAAGGAAGGAAGGAAGGAAGAAGGAAGGAAGGAAGGAAGGAAGGAAGGAAGGAAGGAAGGAAGGGAAGGAAGGAAGGAAGGAAGGAAGAGAAGGAACAAAGGAAAGGTAGAATGTGGAGAAAGCGAGAAGGGAGGAAGGGAAGAAGCAAAAAGGGGATCATAGATTTAGAGCTAGAAAGGAACTTGGTGGTCAGTTTTTTGACCTCATTTTACTGATGAAACTAAGGTATATGTGTATGGTGGGGAGGGAGTGATTTGCTCAAGGTCAAACTAATGGGAAGTGTCAGAGACAGCATTGAAATCTTATCTCCCTTTATTCTGAGTTTCATCTTTGTCCACTAAGTCTTTAATTAATGGCACATGTCTTCTGCCAGTGGGTTCTTAGATTTGTATCCTCTCTGGGTGTGGTCCTGCAAGCAACTTTCAAGGTCTAAGGTGCTCTGCAGAGCAGATGTCCAAGCTCTCTGCAGTCTTAAGTATGGTCAGACCCCAGAATTGGGGCCATGTGGAGCACTTGGGGCTAAGTGCCACTACCGTTCCAGTCACAAGAGTTCTTTATGTTCCCTCTTTCTGACAGAGCTGAGGAAGGCTTGAATCCAGCCCCTTCCAGCTTTCCCTGGCTACATACAGATTGCATTTCTTCAAGTAGTTTTCAGTAAGGAGGTTGCTTTATTTTCACCAAGAGTTAGAGACTTGCCCTTCAAACTGTGCAGCAGCCCCTGGGCCATGTTTCTTGATGCCTAGCAGCCTGGCTTCTCTAGAATCCAGCATCTCTGTCATCCTCACTTGTATCTTTCCTCCACCTTTTGCCACTGGAGCTGAAATCAGCCCAGTGTCAATAGCTGAAGTCAGGTCAGGATTGCCATTTTAAGATGTCATCTTTTGTTTGTTTTATATGTCCTTTATTTGGGATGCAAGAGAGATGGAGCAAGCTTACCTTTGCTTCTCAGCACTTTCAGTATGAGTTTACACAGATGTGAATATGTATCCCTGTCATTTCATTCACTTATAGGTTCTACTAGGGTGAGATTGGGAACACACAGAGAAACCACCTGGCAAACCCTCAATACATAAGAATGACATTCCAGTTAACCACTATTAAAAAAAAAAAATCTAAGTGCTTCACTACTTCTCTCCCCATCCTCTGAATGCTATGGTTACAAATCAGAGACTGTTCTTTGAAGAGTTCATGGAAACAAGCCAGGCACAGTGTCAATGGATCCTTTGATCCAGAATCTTTCTAATTAGAGATTTGTCATCTCCAGGGTTATCACGTTGTCATCCCATTGTCCCATTCCAGAATCCCCATGACCGCTGTGCCTGAATTGCACGTTGCCAATCTGAGCTCTCCCGGCTGGGCCCAGTTGTTGGAAGCTGCCATCTGATGACTCTGAAGAAGGAGAAGAGCAGCAGAGTCTTGGTGCTTTCACCTCATCCACCTTTTTTGAGTGAAGAGAGATAGACCCAGTGAGAAACAACATATGCCAAATGAAACGTATTGAACAAGGCTAATTTTCCTGCTGATGGAAGAGGGTCCAATAAATGAGAACTGTACAGTCAGAATAATGAAAAGATCCCGTGATTTATCTCATTTTGGTACTGTCCTCTCTGTGTTCTTTTGTCCCTTCCTTGCACTGGTGGCTAATATTATTTTGTTCCCAAGGAAATATGTCCCTTTGATTAGGTTGCAGCTCTCTTCTCATTTGTCACTGTTCTATCAAGCCCTGCCGTGTAACAGCAGGGACCCTTGATTATTTAATTGCTTGTAAGAACTCATTAAATCTTCCTATCAATCATAGGACATATGGTAAATATCAGCCAATGGAGAGAGGGACTGCAGCCAGGATCTGTCACTGGGGCAGGCTCTTTGTTTAGTGGCCTGATCACAATGATTTTTAATTAATATTGATTTATAAGTGGGGGCTTTTGTCAAGTGGCCTTAATCCTCACATAGAAGGAAATAATAGCAGCCTTTATGATATTATTTAAAAAACACACTGAATAATTTGACCTGGCTTTGTAGCTGTCTTTCTTCTCTCATAACCCAATTTCTTCCTTTAACAACAAATGCTGAACCAATTTCAAGCGATCCATTCTACTCTTCATGGGATTTAGTGGGATCTTGTTAATGAACAAGGACTCCAACATCCCCATTCAACACCTGCATGGAAATAGTTAGGAAATGGTCCCTGTTCCTCTTACTTGGGAAGAGAATTTACCATAAACAAGTGAGGTCCTAAGCGGCTCTTCTGAATCAGAATCTAATCTTCAGTTGCAATTGGAGGCACTATTAAAAATGGGGGGAGGTTGGGGAGCAAATGTGCAGGATTCGAATTGAGTGTTCTATAGCTTCATGGATATGGAATGGGAAGGCACTTCAAAGATCATCTAGTCAAACCCCTATATTTTACAGTTGAGGAAACTGAGGTCCAGCATTGGGATCAGACAGCTGAAAATGTGGCATAACGACTTAAATGCTACATTATCCTTCTGTACGCCTGATCATCACAACAACTTCTCTGTCTTCCCTGGTGCTCAGGATCCAGCTGGATAATTTGGAAGGGACTAAAAGGCCAATTTACTCTATAAATGTGTGTGGTTTTCCGAGATCCCATGAAATTCTGGATTTAAATGGTGCCTACTATGTGTAAGGCATTGGGATCAGGGATAAGAAGACCAACAAACTCCAAATGACCAAGCCAGTGTGTATTTGTGTGAGAATGTGCCCCAGGACTTCTGGGAGATTTTCTCCTTGTACTAACTCTTCTTACTATATCACCTTAGCAAGTACCTGTTTCTAAAAGCTAACCTTTGCATGGCTTCTTGACAATCAATGGAGAGCTCACCACGCTGCAGGATTCATGAGTGACAGTATCAGAAAAATACCAACCTATCAGCACGCTCTACAACCCTATGAGAGGGAATAGTTGGCTGCCTTCTGGGGATACAATCTGCCAGTGGGAGTGAGTTTGGGGAAGTGAGCCCAGAGGGGCTGTTACACTGGAATGGAATGCTAAGAGAGGGAATTTGAGTTGGGCCACCCCATCAAGAATTTAATTAATTATAACACAAAGATCCAATAGTCTCTTTAACAATGAATATAAAGTTTCCCATGTCTGGCCATATTCACTCTCTACAATCAAGAGAAAATACAGACAGCTGACTTTGCTCTCAACATTCACTGAATCTTTACTTCATGAGCATGTGCCAAGCACATAGTAGGTACTTAAAGCTTATTGATTGATGGGTGGATAGATGGATGGTGAAGTGATTGGGCAGAGAAATAAAAAAAAAAGATTGAACTGTTGGCACCAAATGGTCCCAGGGCCATTATTTCATGTTTGTCTCATAAACAAAACAAAACAAAACAAAAAACCCATCAAGTTCCTGGGCCTCAGACAAACTCCCAAGACATGGCATGACTCAGGACCTGAGTGATAGCAGATGGAACAGGTTAAGATTCATGGAAGGGGGCTCTGATGGCCTTGTCTCCACAATGCCTTCCGTCCTGGCTTACAGCGTGTCTTCTTATGATTATTTAGACGTTTTCATTAATAGATTCAAAGATAATTGCCAGATAAACATCTGTGCTGTCCCTAGAACTGGAGAGAAAATGATAAGGGATATTAAATAAGGGAAGAATGTTACTCAGGTGCATTAATCTGGAAAATGGAGACAATTGTTGGAGGCTCTGTCTCTCTTGGTATTTGCATTTTAAATTAGATGAAGCATCAAAGCACGCAGAAACACCAGGCTGCCCTGAGAGGAAATCACTTCCCCTGGGATGTGAGACTGGGATCATTTGGAGAAGGGGTGGGCAGAGGAATACTGCCTGTGTTTCATCAAGTCTTTGTTTTTTTGTTAATGTGCGGAGACGACTACCAATTGGTGAACTTCAATTCTGATTTGTGTCACCTTTAGAGATAAGGAAATACATATGTAGATATAGGTATACCTATGCATGTGTACAGATAAGTATACATGTAGATAGCTAGTGGGCAGCAGGATAGAACACTGGACTTAAAGTCAGGAAGACCCAGTTGACATCTGGCCTCAGACACGTACCATCCCATATAACACTGAGAAAGTCCTTTAGCTGTCACCTCAGTTTCCTTATCTGTAAAAAGGCTAGTAATAATACCTCAAGGGTTTTTGTGAGGATAAAATCAGATAATATTTGTTAAAACACTTGCAACTGAAGTGACATACCAGGTTGTTTAAAAGTTTTACTAAGTGTTAAGGTTTTAGCTTAAAATTGCATAAAACTTTTAGAACACTGTATAAAGGTATTGGTATTTTTGTTGCTACTGGTAATATTTTACTACATTTTACAGTTGTGAAAACTGAGTTTTACAGAGATCAAGTGGCTTGGCCAACTGTATACAGCTAGTAGGTATCAGAGATGGGATTTGAACCTCAAAGTGATCTTCTATCAAACTATAGCAAATGACCTATCAGAAGGTTTCCTATCCCCATTGATAGAAGGGGGAATAGATCCAGATGGTGAAGTGAGATGGCCAAGGTCACAGGGAAGGGGCATCCAAAAGATGTGAAGAACCTTTTTGGACCTCCTGTGCTTTTTGGGGAAGAGTCATCATGTAGCACCAAGCAGCTAGAGATGAGGAAAGGATTCAAAACCTATCCTTCAACAATTCCAAACACCGAGCATTTTATAGCATGTATAAAGTTTCTCTATCACTTTTTAACTAGAACCTCATGACACTCCTGTGAGGGCCATTCACAGTCCCATTTTTCAGATGAGGAAAATGAGGATCAGTCCATCGTCCTAAAGCCACTCATTATCAGAAGCAGAATCTGAACAGGGTCTTCTTGATTTCCAATACAGCACACGATCCACTGAAATGTTTCACACCACCTCTCAGCAAAGCAATGAAGACAAAAAAGTGCACAAAACATTCACCAATACCGCCTTGCTTCCTTTTTTCTCTCTCTTTTAAAAGGTAGGAGTACAAAACCAAGGCCTTTTTAGACAGCAATCTCTGGGGAACCTCGATCTCGCAAAAAGTCACCCCAAAGGCTGGGAGATTATGCCGCAAAGTAAAGTATCTATTCCCGGAAGCCTGTGCATCAAGGTAGCCATAGCAGATCACGACCAAGCCCATTACACCCCATTAAAGGAGCCCATGCTGTCGACGGCTGGCCAAAAAGGATTGATCAGCTCGAGCCATGCAGGCCCAAGATTGTCCATTTATTAATTAAAAGTGCATTTTATGTATTGGGATGTGATAAATAGTTTGCCTGGTTTAGGCTAATTCCCTCCGACCTGCTCTGAGGGCTCTTAGCTCTGATAAATTATGTACCAGCTCACTCCTTTTAGACTTCTGAAAGCTGGGTCTAAGTGGGCAGCCACCTGTGAGGGGCTCAATGTTTATCTAGTAATAGAGGCCAAGCCCATCCATTCAGAGTCGATGTGTGTGCTTTGAGTCTTCTCGGAGAGAAGTTGGTAGGTGCAAGAAAATAGTTTAATGGAGCTAGATTAAGAGTGTTAAAAAAAAACAACAACCCCCCCCCCCCAAGCCACCATGATTTCTAACGTTACAAATACTCGAATTTGCTCTTGGTATCAGCTTACGCAACCAAAGGTCAAATACAAAGAAAATCAACAGCCTCATGGGATCTACATCACCTTGTTAACCCGTCTTCCAAGTATCAGTGCTATGGTTATTGTGCAAGTCTTTGGGGCTCAATTTTCAAGTTGGTAAAAACAAAAGATAATGTCTTACTTAAGAACAAAGAAGCCCGGGGCAGCTAGGTGGCCACGGGGATAGAGCACGAGCCCTGGATTCAGGAGGACCTGAGTTCAAATCTGGCCTCAAGACACTTAACACTTACTAGCTGTGTGACCCTAGGCAAGTCACTTAACCCCAATTGCCTCACCAAAAAAAAAAAAAAAAAAAAAAGAACAAAGAAGCCAAAGTGCACAGGCCTTTTCCTGGGTAATTGGGGCATATCACATCAAATCTTTGGGCTTCATTTTTCTCATCTGTAAAAGGAGTCCAATGGATTGGATGGTCTATAAGGTTCCTTCTCATCTATATGGATGACCCCTCTTCTTCTAGAGATTTCTTGATTTCTTTCATAAAAATAAGCCTCTGAGTGGGACGGATACAATTTGTATTTGAAATCCTCTCAGATATTTCCATATTGATGCAACTTTTGGCAAGTCACCTAACTCCCTGAGTCTTAGTGTTCCTATCTATAAAGCGAGGAGGTTCAAACAAATGGCCTCCGTGCTTCCTTGTAACCCTTCCAGTCACATGGTGACACCTTATAACACTATGATAATTCCTAAACTCTGCAGGATATACTTTCCAGTTAAACTCTTGAAGAAAAGATCATCCTTTTCTTGCTATATACTGTTTAGCTTGTGAAACTAAAGCAGCGGTCACAATCAAAGATACTGAAGAGACATTTACATGCTATGTGACAATTTTCTCCTACTTTAAAAAAAGACATTTCCATTATTGATAGGCCCCACACTTTTTTTTTAATTAACTGAGTAACCATCAAAAGATTGGATTATAATAATCAACTATTCTAAGGAAAGTTTGATGTTTGTAGAGGGTAGGGGCCTGTATCCCTGTACCAATTAATGTTAACATGAAGGCCATTACTAGGGCCAATAAAAGTCATAAAGTAAGAGAGACTAGTAAATTAATCAATCAATTGTAGAGGAATGACAGAATATGTGTGTGATAGAATAAAAGCACACATAATGGCACATAGAAAATAGTGTATTGATAGGTTGAATTGGACACATCCTTTTGGGCCTATATAGAATACAGTCAGTCATTTGGAGGTACATAGAATCAGTTCAAGCTTTTGGTCTAAGGCATTCCTTGAAGTTGCAGGCCACTTATACCTGTACCTAAGGGCAGTGGGGACTGGAGGGACATTTTGTGTTCAGGGAAGATTACTCACTCTTCTCCCCTCATTGACTATATCATCAGAGAGACTAGACCCTAGGAGGCATGCAGCCTACATTTCTGGTATAAATCCAACCTGTTCATAGAGTGTAATCCTTGTAATATGTTGCTGTAGGCTCTTTGCTAATAATTTATTTGAATAATTGTATCAACATGCATAGGGATATTGGTTTATAGTTTTCTTTCTTGTCTTTACTATAGAGTAAAAGGGGATGGATCAACAGAGCAGTGGTCTTGAATATCTTACACATGTAATATATAAATTAGCCCTTGGGTAACTCTCCTTCTTACAAGGCTGAAGGCCATAGGACACTATGGCCCTAGTTACATTTACTCTTAAATGTCAAGGCTTTAAAAAGTTGGCTCCATTAGCTAGCCAATCAAGTAGCCAGTCAAGTTATATCTGAAAATTCTTTGGGTCTCTGAACTTTTTTGATTGAACATCCCAATCTAGTGGTGGCTCACTTCTTGTGAAATTGAATTGTGGTTGTTTTGGTTTCATAGTGAAACCTTGGTAACAGACAGGCACTTTATTTGTCCCTATTTCAAGCACTAGTCTGACTTGAATCCAAGAACCGCAAGAGTGCTCTAAGAATTGTGGGTTTGATTTTTGATCAAACCAAAGGTCTATACAATACCAGCAGGGTGTTCAGGGAGATGCCTGCCCAAGTCTTCTTTTAAGGCACTTTGACTCTGATGGTAGGACATGTGAAGTAAAAGATTTGGACATTGGCATTTATAGTCATCAATCACAATATGTGGAGAGAAAATGCAGCTCTAAACAGGAACAAACTTTATTCCTGGTCCTCTTGGGACTGGATGAGCATATAGAATTAGAGCAATGAAAGAAAGTACAGCATTGCACTTCTTAGCTTCTTGGTGTATGGAAAACATTTCTGACAATTTCAACCTTATGAAAATAGCATGATCTGCCTTGAGAATCAGATTGCTTCTCTTTTTTCAGTAAGTACTCCTTTATTTAAAATTTGAGTTCAAAAATTATCCTTCCTTCCCTCCCTCCCTCCCTCCCCCTTCCTTGAGGTGGTTAAACAATCAGATATAGGTAATCTATAAGCAATTATGTAAAACATTACCATATTAGTCATTTTGGACAAGAAAACTTGAAGAAAAGAAAATTAAAAGAAGGTAAAAAATATGTTTCAGTCTGTGTTCAATCAATATCGTTCTTTTCCTTGGAGGTGAATAGTATGCTTCATCGTTAGTTCCTTTGAATTGTCTTGGAGAATTGTATTGCTGAGAATAGTTAAGTCATTCAGAGTTCTTCATCAAACAATATTACTGTCTCTTTGCACAATGGTCTCTTGGTTCTGCTCACTGCACTATACAGCAAGCTCATATAAGTCTTTCCCAGCTTTTTAAAAAATCATTCTGCTAATCATTTTCTTATAGCCCAGTAATATTCCATTACCATCATATACCACAGCTTGTATAGTCATTTCCCCAATTGATGGGCATTCCTTTGATTTCCAATTCTCAGTCACAACAAAAAGGACTACTAGAAATATTTTTGTACAAATAGATCTTTACTCTTTTCGGGGTTCCCTCTTTCTGACAGTTTTCTGGACAGGTAGGATGACTTGCTCTTTGGCTATGAATTGGACTAGATGGATTGTGAGATTGGTTCAAATTCTGAGTTTATGATAAACAATTGAGCCAAAGAATTGACAGAGCAACTGAGTCTGACAGCATGGGTCTATTCCATATTCCAGTCCATGAACTTTCTACAATAGGTAAGAGAATCATAAAGCTGGAAGTGGAAAGAACCTGAGAGGTCATGTAACCCATCAATTTACAATAAAGTCAAATGACTTTTCAAAGTCTCACAGATAGTAAATTATAAGTTGAGATTAGAACACGTTTATTGTTCATTTGTTATTAACTTATTTATTCATTTTGTATATGTTGGGGAGGAGTGAATTGGTATATGTGCAGACCCATCCACCTAGAAACATAGCTCAGTGTAACCCTCATAATCCTAACCCTAAATCAAACGTAAATTGACTCCCTCCATCATATGGAACGTGATCACCATTCTCTTTGCTCTGGGTTCATTCACTGCAAACTCACATTGTCAGATTTACAAGAAGTGTGTTCCAAGAGCGCTAGCTACTATAGACAGATGACTCTGATAACTCCCTTTTAGTGTCCTCAAGGTAAGTTTTATGTTGGGGAAGGCATAGGATATAATATTTACAATGTGACTACTGACCCACAACCAATGGGTTTCTAATTTAAACAAATCAATCAAGATGAAACCATTCATTGAATGCTGAAAAATTTTCCAATAAAATCAAAGTAATAACAAGTATAACAACACAACATCATAGTCTATTCACAACCTAGTTCACACTATCCCACCAGAGCACATAGTGTCATAGGGAGAGTGGACACGAACTTCTAGAAAACTAGCAATGAGACAAAGTCACAACTCTGAAGTGAAGGCTTTGGTGTCCTTGGCATCTGTAGAAAAGAAGAATGTGCACTCATCTTGGATGAATCACTTTGTGGCTACTCTTACGTGGACAAACTGTGTCAAGTTCTTTTGGCAAACACCAGCATTATGATATTTTAGTAAAATGTGAATGCTGAAAAATAATACAGCAGTTTCAATGAAATCAGTTCTCTTAACCCTTCTCTTGCATATTATAAATAAACATATAAGAATTTTCTAAATGGATTTTACAAAATACTATTGATTATTTTTGCTCTTTATACAAGGCATTTCTTAATAGAACTTCCTGATCATTTTCATCAATCTTCCTTTTTTCATAGAGAAATGGGAAGAAAAGTCAAGGCATAGAATCTCACAGAATTTCCTTAGCCCCCATCTCTCTACCTGAGAGGAACCACAGTTGCCAAGACTGGCCTTCCAATTCTTGTTTGAACTTTGTCTTATACTTGGATAAATGTCCTTAGGAGCAGCTACCTACTACCCAACCACTTCGCAGTTGTAGCTGCTGAAGAAAACCCCTCCCTTATATTGCAGCCGAATAACAGCCACATTTGTATAATTTTATTTTTAAAAGTTTGTTTGGGTGCAATATTTAGGTAGTTGTCACTGTAGTTTGATCAATTCTTTGGAAACAACAAAGCCTTCTAATTGGCTTCACTTTTGACCCAACTGTTGTACTACTTGGAGGTCCCTCAGATGTATGGACCACATCCTGTAAACAATACTTCCAAAAGTGCTTTAAATTCATTTCCTTGGAAACATTTTTAGCCTGCTCTTAGTTTTTGCCATAAAGAAGAAGAGGTAGAAGTGTCATTTAAAACGTATGACAGAGGCAGGAATTGTTACATTTCAGCATTCATGGACATTGTGTACCAGAACAATTATCATCAAGTTTCGAACCATCAAACTCAAATGATGATATTAGATTTAGAAGTGGAAGGGACCTGACTCAAATTTATTCCAAAACTCTTATTTAGAGAGGAGGAAGATGAGACCCAGGACTTGCCCAAAGCTATTTGAGTAATGAAAAGTAGTAGAGAATTCAAACCAGATCCCTGAACTTCAGTGCAGAATTCCCCTTCTGCATCTGTTTGCCTGCTCAGATGTTGTAGGGTTAGTTGAGTAAGAGTATGTGTCTTGGGTGCTGGGAGATATTTGTCTAGGATGAAAAGCCTAGTTAGTTTGGAAATTTTATGGAATGGGATGCCTTATATATGTCATTGATTGTTGTCTGTTGTGCTGAAAAGGACCAAAATGACATCACTGTGTTCAAGTCATTGTACAATGTGCCTGACTGTTGTTCACCAGGACAAATACAAGGCTGTAACCCACAGATGGGCACAAATAGTCTGTATGAGAACTTGGGAGAGAGATATCTCTAAATTTGTGCATCTTAGGTTTCTTTTGAGCTACTACAATTCTGCTTTGCTCATTGAATACTGCACCTTCTTTGATGTGGGCATGTCATTCTGGGCAGTCCTGTGCAGTGCCTCCCATGACTCACAATTGATTTCATAGTTCTTCAGAAAGACCTTGAGAGTGTCTTTGTATTGCTTCTGACTTCTGTGCCTTGTGTGAGTTCTCCAAAAGCAAAAGTCTTTTAAACAAACATGCATGGCAAGATCCTTGGCCTCTGAACCAACGTTTGAAGAGCACAGGAGCCATATCCCTGCCTTTTGGACCCGAGATGAAAAGCTTTTAATAACTCTTGATCTTTCCATATATTACTAGGAACTTTGTAGTTTAAACTCCTCCATATCACTATGAGAGGAGGGAATGGGGGGATCCAGTTTGTCCAGCTGTAGAAAAGGAGGGAACACGAGGATAGAAATGTTGCTTTTAGTATAAGAGAATTCAAAAGTGCTTCAATCCTTCTCTTGTGTCTAATCCCCCTTCATCTCACATCCTCAGGCACAAAAGGTAGTTCAGAAATGATGTTAAATTTGAATTTAAAGTTTGAGGCTTCTCATGCTTCTCCTAACCAACTTCAGGTAGTCATTTGATCCATCGTCTAACTTATCTGCACCATGATCCCAGCCATTTTTATGTCGTCAGACACCAGGATGGAAGAGATTCTCCTTGGAAGTCAAATTCTTTCCTTTTATGATGAAAAGAGATTTGAAGAACTATTTTCATATTCCTATCTGCCACAGGGAGCCTTTTCAATGTAATACAGCAGAGATTTTATCTTTGAGATATATATTAATACTCTGAGAGGGAAATTATGTCCACTGACTACTTTTGTATTACTGGGACAAATCAGACCCTTAGAAGAAAGTCAATTAAGGCAAAATGCAGGCCATAAGTTCTTATTTGGGGCAGCACAATTGTAAATCATCGTTGACAGTCTAGAAGTCCCCTGAAAGGGACTTTTACAGTAAAGTAAGTACATCAACAGCCTGTTGATTGATCTGAAAGCAAAATGAAGGAACTAATGTTAAAAACACAAAACAGAGAGGTATTTGGGTTTCTATAGACATACATTTCACTGAAAAATAATTATTTGGCTAAAGTTTTCTCAGCCCTCTAACAACTTGTGATATTATGGTCTCAGAAAAATTGAAGGGTCACTGGAGAGTCATGGGGGAGGTCCCCAACTTGGTCCCACGTAAATGGACTGCAGCATACTGCATGCCTGGTCACTTGTTGGATGTGGTGGAGTAGGGATGCTTTCTCCAGGTATGGATTGCCCTAGGGTGACTCTGAGCGCCTATGATTCTGTGTCTTGCATGCAAGGCATCCTGTGGGAATTATCCTGAAATTTTAGGTGTTTTAGAAAAGGAGGAAATAATTTTACATTTGTGTGCTGAGGGAGGTAAAGACTGAGAAAGAGTTGGATGCCCCCTCATTTAAAGAAGAGGCCTCATGACAGGTGGGATTTATACAGGAATGCAGGGCTGGTTCAACTTAGGAAAACTATTAACATAATCAACCACATCAATAAGAAAACCAACCAAAATCATATGATTATCTCAATAGATGCAGAGAAAGCCTTTGACAAAGTACAGCACCCATTCCTAATAAAAACACTAGAGAGTTTAGGAATAGGGGGAGCTTTCCTTAGAATAATAAACAGTATCTACCTAAAGCCATCAGCAAGTATTATATGCAATGGAGATAAATTAGAGGCCTTCCCAATAAGATCAGGGGTGAAACAGGGATGTCCATTATCACCCCTATTATTTAATATTGTCCTAGAAATGTTAGCTTTAGCAATCAGAGAAGAGAAAGGAATTAAAGGAATTAGAATAGGCAAGGAGGAAACAAAACTATCCACTCTTTGCAGATGATATGATGGTATACTTAAGGAATCCTCAAGAATCAATTCAAAAATTACTTGAAACAATTAACAACTTTAGCAAAGTAGCAGGATATAAAATAAATCCACATAAATCATCAGCATTTCTATACATGACCAACAAAGTCCAGCAGCAAGAGATAGAAGAGAAATTCCATTTAAAGTAACGGTAGGTAATATAAAATACTTGGGAGTCTACTTGCCAAGACAAACCCAGGAACTCTTGAACACAACTACCAAACACTCTTCACACAAATCAAATCAGATCTAAATAATTGGAAAGATATCAATTGCTCATGGATAGGCAGAGCTAATATAGTAAAAATGACAATTACTGCCTAAATTAATTTACTTATTCAGTGCCATACCAATCAGGCTACCTAAAATTATTTTATACAGCTAGAAAAAATAATAACAAAATTCATCTGGAAAAAAACAAAAAATCAAGAATATCCAGGGAAATAATGAAAAAAAATTCACAGGAAGGGGGTTAGCGGTACCAAACCTGGAGCTTTACTATAAAGCTGCAGTCATCAAAACTATCTGGTACTGGCTAAAAAATAGAGTGGTAGATCAATGGAATAGGCTAGCTCAGGAAATGCAGTAGTAAATGACACTAGTAATGTAGTGTTTGATAAACCCAAAAGACTCCAGCTTCTGGGATAGGAACTCAGTAATTTGACAAAAAACTGCTGGGAAAACTGGAAGATAGTATGGCAGAAATTAGGCTTAGACCACCATCTTACACCTTATACTAAAATAAGGTCAAAATGGATACATGATTTAGACATAAGAGGTGATACCATAGGTTAAATTAGGAGAGAAAGGAATAGTGTACCTATCAGACTCTTTGGAAAGGAGAACAGTTTTTGACCAAACATGAGATAGAGTATATTTAAAATGCAAAGTGGATGATTTTGGATTATATTAAATTAAAAAATTTTTGTACAAACAAAGCAATGCTCCCAACAATTAGAAGGGGAGCAGAAAGTCGGGAAACAATTTGAGGGCCAGCAGTGCTTTCTGATAAAGGCCCTCATCTCTAAAATATATAGGAATTAAAATCAAATTAATAAGAATCCAAGTCATTCCCCATTGAGAAAGGGTCAAAGGATATGATCAGGCAGTTTTCCTGATGAAGAAACCAAATGCTATCTATTCCCCATATGAAAAAATGCTCTAAATCTCTAATGATTAGAGAGATGCAAATTAAAACAACTCTGAGGTACCACCTGACACCTATCAGATTGGCTAAAATGACAAAAAAGGAAGAAAATAAATGTTGCGAGAGGCTGTGGGAAAATTGGAACACTAATGCATTGTTGGATGAGCTGTGAGCTGATCCAACCATTCTGGAGTAGCCAATTTGGAATTATGCCCAAAGGGCGATAAAGCTGTGCATACCCTTTGACCCAGCATCCCACTTTTAGGTCTTTTGCCCAAAGAAAACATGGAAGGGGAAAGGGACCCACATGTACAAAAAATATTTATAGCTGCTCTTTACGTGGTAGCAAGGAATTGGAAG
Source organism: Dromiciops gliroides (assembly GCF_019393635.1). Classification (NCBI taxonomy): domain Eukaryota; kingdom Metazoa; phylum Chordata; class Mammalia; order Microbiotheria; family Microbiotheriidae; genus Dromiciops; species Dromiciops gliroides. The sequence continues at coordinate 6,272,677 of NC_057865.1, read as the reverse complement.
TTGAGGGGGTGCCCATCAATTGGGGAATGGCTGACAAGTTGTGGTATATGAATACAATGGAATACTATTGTGCTGTAAGAAATGATGAGCAGAAGAGTTCAGAGAAACCTGGAGGGTCTTAGTGAGCTGATGATGAGTGAGATGAGCAGAACCAGAAGAACATTGTACACAGTATCATCAACATTGAGTGTTGACCTACTGTGATGGACTATATTCTTCTCACCAGTGCAATGGTACAGAAGAGTTCAGGGAACTCATGATAGAAGAGGATCTCAAATCCAAGAAAAAAAAAGAAAGAAAGAACTGTGGAGTATAGATGCTGATTGAACCATATTATTTCTTTTGTTTTGGGTGCTGTTGTTTTTTTTTTCTATTTTGAGGTTTTGCATCACTGCTCTGATTCTTTCTCTTGTAACAGGATTAATGCAGAAACAGGATTAATGCAGAAATAGGATTAATGTTATTATGTGTATATATATGTGTGTGTATATATATATCTATATGTATATGTATAAGTTATATAGATATAACCTATATCAGATTACCTGCTGTCTAGGGGAGGGGGAGGGAGGGGAGGGAGGGAGGGAGAAAATCTGAAATTGTAAAGCATGTATAAACAAAAGTTGTGAACTATCTTTACATGTAACGGAAAAAATAAAATATCTCAAAAAAATAAAAAAATAAATAGATGGTAAAAAAAAATGATTAAAAGTCTAAAAAAAAAAATAAAAAAAAAATAAAGAAGAGGCCTCCAGTGTTGGGTACGATATCAAGGCAGGATTTATAGAATGTGGTGAAGGACAAGTACATATGGATAGGGAGGTCTACACCTGTGGAAGGAATACTAACAATGATGAAGCCCTGATAGTGGAAATGATCAGTGAAAAATCCAGCAAGTCCCCGATATGTTAACAATCTTTTTTATCTCAGTCCTGTCACCTGCCTGTATGAGTTTGATTATGTCCGCAGAAGATTCTTTCTGTGGTCTACATGTGTTTTGAAGGATGCAAGTTCCCAGGCCCAAACATTCCACATGTTGGGCCTTGGAAAATCTTCCTCTCTGCCCTTTTCCAATACAGATTTTCTCTAGGAAGTGTAGTCAAAGTTGAATTACTTGGCCACCCCTTGACCCAGAATAACTGACAGGTAAAAAAGAGGAAGAGAGCAAGAGCCAGAATTGGGATGCGTACCTGGGAGGGGGGGACTTCTAAGAGGAGGAAAGAGCTTCTCAGGGAAAATACATGGGAGCCTATTTGCCCAAAAATGTTGGATCATCCAGCACTTAGCACGGTGTCTAGAACATAGCAGTTACCTAATGTGATAAAATAATGGGACTTGGAAGACACCCAGGTGCCCCTCCTGAAGATTGATTTGGAATTGATTGAGACTGAGTGACTGAGAACCTAGTTAAGGATTATTAAATTGGGACCACTCATGGCCAACCCTGAGGAAAGTGTGTTCTCAGAGGCTGTGGACTTCGATATCAACAGGAGACCACTCTCAACCAATCAACTTGAATCAGTATGTAAGGACTGCCTCTACTCTGGACCTATAAAAGCTTCAACTCTCAGTCTGAGAGCCAGTTGTTATTGAAACAGGCTCGTGGCAGAGGACTTGAGGTAAGAACCAGACCAGTTGGAACTCTAGGCTAGATAGACCTTTTCTTAACTCCATGTGTTCTCTTCTTTCTAATTCCTAGTATGCTTTAATAAATGCTTAATGCCCAAAGACTGGCACTAAAGCTTCTCATTTAAGGTGACCACACATTAGATGTTTTAGACAACACATTTAGATTTTAAACATGACACTAAGAAGTGTTTGTTGAATTGAATTGTTTGCCAAGTACATGATATGTGTTGGTAGGCATCTCTTGTGGTTTGGGTCAGCTAAAGGCTATTGAAATTCCTTCTACCTCTATAAGTCTGTGATTTTAAGTCTAGAGGCTTTAGTGACTGACAATTTCCTCCAGAGAGAAGATCCCAGTCATCTTCCCCTTCCCAAGGTCTTCTCAACAAAAAAGGGGAGGAGGAGAGAGATCCCTAGATTCACAATGTAAACCCCTTTTCTTGATTCAGGGGCCCCACACTTGATAGCCAGGTGACTGTATGTAAGTTACCTAAAATCTCTCTATATGCTCAATTTCCTTATCTTCTCAATGGGAAGATTCATGTCCTTCACATGGGGATGAGATAAGAGAGAATGTTCACTGAAAAAAAAGTGTGCTATTTATTTTGTTTGATGTTTTGTGATGGTGAGGCTCTCAAGGAGACGCTTCAGAGTTTGTCCCAGCCAAACCCAGAACGGACTAGTATTGACCACTGAGGTCCAGAAATGTGAAGATAGAGAAAAATGAAATGGCATTTAAAAAATAAATCCTCCTGAGTTGCATTTAAATGCCTTCTGAACTCTATCCGGATGAGGTCCAGGTTAACGGTGTGCCTTAGAGATGGAAGCCCTGGCTCTCTACATTTCCCGACAAGGATTCAAATAGAACAGGGCAATAGCATTGGATTGGGAGGGAGGATTGGATGAGGACAGAGTGCTTAGGAAGAGGACAGAGGGCAGGCTGCTTTTTTTCCCTCACTGCATTACAAGCAGCTGAAATAAATATTGGAGTTATATCAGGCATTTTTGGCATCATTTTTCAATAGACTCTCTCTAATGGGTAGAGGGCATGAACCTATTAGAATACCACAAGATGTGTTCATAGCCCCAGGATGGAATGCAAGCAGCAGGTTCTGAGAGGGGGTGAGAAAGGCATTGAGAGCCAAGAAACCAACCTAAGGGTTGTATTTTGTGTGTTAATTCTCCAAAGGGTTATAAATGGATTGGTATCTATCTTTTATTAAAGTATTTATTAATTTATATTTTAGCCCAATGTATTCCCTTAGTTATTAGCACTCTCTCCTTTGGAAATGGCTTGGTATTTATTTGTGTATATTTTATAACTTGTTTTACATCACTTTCCAAATACATATTCAGCATCACACAGAATCAGCAAGTATGGATGGGTGACAGTTTCCACCACTGGAGTTGATATTTAGACCCAACAGAGTTTGTATGAATCCCTTGTATTTCATACATACATACATACATATACATAAATGTATATATTTATTGTGTATATAGTATGTCTCTATGTATGTGTGTGTGTGTATATAGATATAGATATAGATATATTATCTCCACCCCACTCCCATCTGTTGGACATACTCCTTAAGTAAAGAGGTAGTTTATTCTTTTGTGTTTGGACATTTATACATCACTTTAAGATTTGCAAAGCACAAATATCTCTTTTTATCATCACAACAATGCTGTGAGGTAGATACTATTATTACCCCAGTATTACAGATGAAGAAACGAAGGCAGGCAGAAGGAATTCAAGTGACTTGGCCACCAGGGTCAGCCAACTAGTATTTGTCTGAGGCTGGATTTGAATTCAGGTCTTCCTAACCCAAGGTAAAGTGTTCTACCCACTGCATCACCTAGCTGCCTTCAATGTTATTTGAATTTAATTGGTTTTATTTCTTGTTTTCTAAGTTTGTATTAATTAATATTAAGAAGTATACTCTACAAGAGAAGCAAGATGGAGAAGGGTCTGGATTTGCCAACAGAAAAATCTGAGTTCAAGTCCTGTCTTTGCCAATCCCTAGATGCATGTCGAGGGACAACTGCCACACTACTCTCAGCCTCAAGGCTTACAAGACTAACACAATCACGCCATTCATGGACTGCTACCATAGCATCCCATGCTAAAGAAATCATAGATCCTTAACCTGATAAAGGATTCACTTTGTCAATAAATACAGAAAATATTAAACATAATGGAATGACTGTTAGCCACAACTAATGTATTTTGAGTAACAGATTATTATTTTTAAACTTTAAATGGCTCTTTTAGTTCTATTGATACACAGTATGGTTGGGTCTTTCCTTGAAGTCTTAATTGATATAATAAGTTTCATGTCATGGAAGGTTGGGATCCCCACTGCATCCCCAAATCTCAATTATGTCTTCCTCCTCAGAAGACCTGGGTCACTCCCTACCCCTCACAAGGAGGTTTATGCTCTCCAATGAGATACCTATGTGTAAAGTGCCTGGTACACAGTAAGTGCTTAATAAATTCTTATCCTTATACGCACATATGGTGTGGGTACAGTGGTTATCCTTCCTATTGGGTTACAATCTCAGTCAAGGTTAATCTCTGTGTCTCAGTACACCTTGCATTTAGATTCAAATAAATAACTGAATTAAAATTTCCTCAATTTTAATGGTGTTTAGAACCCTTGGGAATTTGTTTCATCAGTTCTTTAAAAGATAACATGATATAATAGAAAATCACTGGTCTAGTTTTCAGGAAAGCCTTGGATCAAATCCTGCCTCTCTCTGTACTCACCAACAGTGTAATGTAGGGAAACTCACCTCTCTTTGATTCCATCATTTTCAGAATGGGTAAGACCTATTTTTACTCACTTCATAGTGTTTATGAGGCTTTAATGCTATTAAGTATGTAAAGTACTTGGCAAAGCTTGACATGTCATGGGAATGCTTACCTGGTAGTAAATAGCTTTGATGGTGAATCAGAAAGGAAGGAGCACTGGATTTAGAGTCAAAGAACTGAGGGGAGAATCCTGTCTCTGTAACTTATGTCCCTGCGCAAGGCACAGACTGTCTGGCACACTAATGTTCTCATCTGTAAAATGAGAGAGTTGGACAGATGACTCTTTGGCTCTGGCGTGTGATTCTCTGATTTCCTTGATCTGGCCTTTCCCAGGCCCAGTATAGCTCATATCCCTGCCTGTCTGATTTCTGCTACTACTCTTCCATAAATTTGTCCATAAAGTTTTGGGACCTAAAGACCTCTTAACATCATCTAAGTACTGGTGTGAGACCCTCAGGACTAGTCTTTGTACAATATGCCTTGGACATTTGGGGCAACTGGAAAGGCAAAAGAAAAGTGAAACTTCTAAAAATGATCAAGGTCTTACTTCTCTCAGTAGATCTTGAGTTGTAATTAAAATACCTGGAATGGTGGCCTCATCGCTGGCCCTATCTGTGCTCTAGACATTGAGAGATGATGTTCTGAGCTAGATTTCAGTTTATTCTGAGTTATACAACATTTAGATATGGACATATTATATAGTGAAGAAGATGCTCAATAGGTGAAGCCTCCATTTTTGGACTCCTTTAAGGAGTGAAACTGAGCATCATGGGGAGTTCTTCCCTCTCAGGTTGAGGGGGAATCATTGTGAAGACCATTATAACATCAGACTTTTAACTTAGAAGGGGCTCAATATACAGTATACTCAAACCCCTTCACTGAGAAAGAATGCTGTTATAACATCCCTGAGAAATGTTCATCCCACTTTCCCCTAAGCACTTTTAAGTAGGGGGATGAATCCTTTCCAGGGGACTCTTGCACTTGGGAAGGATTCAAATTCTTAGGAAGGTTTTTTTTCTCCCATTGAGTTTAAATTGGACTCTTTGCTCCTTGCCTTTCTTATCCAGGTACTCCAGACAGAAACAATCTAATTTCTTCTCCCCATGACAGTATTTCAATCACTTGAAGTCTCAAGTCTGAAGGAGTTCTCTTTAACCTAGGGATATTCATCTTTGTTGTTGATTGATTGACATAACGGATCTCGATCTCTCTCTCTCTCTCTCTCTCTCTCTCTCTCTCTCTCTCTCTCTCTTTCAATAAATCAACAATAAAGTTGGATTTGGGGATCTGTGTACAAGATCAAAATTAAAATAAATGACCCACCCTTTTCTGTTTTTCCATACATCTCGTTAAACCGTACTTTTTAAAATAACAACACAATAGTCTGAATTCAGGGCTGTTAAACCCTACTTCCAACCCACTTTTGTGGTCTTATTTCCTATTACTTAATTTTAGGACTCAAAAGTTTCAGGCAAGCTATTATATTCAATGCTCACCCCTGCTCAGCCCCATTATTGTCCTGCACTTGAATATACCTCCTGCAATTGCATCCCATTCCATCCTCCTTGTCATTATTGCTCTGTCGCCTATGTGATTTTGATTATTTAATCTCTTTCAGTTTTAGTTTCTCACCTGTCAATTGCAGGTTTCAGACTCCATTACTTCTGATGTTCTTTCAAGCCCTATGGTCTTCTGCTCTCTTCCACTTATATTACTTTTCCTCCTAAATGCCCAGATCAGGTACCAGTTTATTCTGCCATGAAGTGTTCTCTAATTCACTGAGCCAAAGGGTCTTCCCTAAGTCACAAAGCCTTTCCTGAGGTTCCCTGGAACAACTCTTCCTAGAGGTCAGAAGACCATAGGGCTGTGCTTCCCCCCTTTTCCTTTAGATTGTGGGATCCTGAAGACATATCTATTTATTTCTCCAGACATGAGGAACAAAATCTAGACTAGGAAAGACATAGCAATTATTTACTGTTTATCTGAGAGTTCTCATCTGTGTTCCTTATGAGATGTATGCCCTTGAACCTCTATGAGAGTCAGGTAAAGTAACCTTGTAAACTAAGCTATTGATCAGTGACAATCTCATGAGTCAGAAAGTCTTCTCATACTGATGAGATGAGGTATTTTTAAAGATTTAATTTAGGAGACAGAATTTCTTCACCTATCAATTTAGAAAAGAAGGATGGGATATTAAAAAAAAAAAGTTTTAAAAAGTCAATCTTAGGGGCAACTAGGTGGTGCAGTGGAAAAAGCATGGGCCCTGGAGTCAGGAGGACCTGAGTTCAAATCTAGCCTCAGACACTTGATAGTTACTAGCTGTGTGACCCTGGGCAAGTCATTTAACCCTAATTACCTCACCAAAAAAAAATTAATTTAAAAAATATCATTACTGAAATGACTTAGATGTCCCTGTGATCTCCTCAACATGCCTATGAGTCAGCAACAGAAATCAAGGTCCTTGAGGCCACTGCTCCCCAGATTCTGCCCAGTTTTTTGGTGGTTTGGTTACTAACAATGAAACCCATTAACACAGTTGTGAGAGTAAAATTGGATATTAGATCATAAATCTACCCTACTTAACCTTTCCCTTAATTTATCTCCCAGACTAGTAAATAGAAGAAGCTTCTGGTTTTCTAGATAGAGCCTTTATTGTATGGTAGTCACAAGGTGATGTTGATCAGAAGGATAAGAAAGTAGAAATACAATACAAATCGTCTTAAGTCTAGGCTTAGTCTATATTCTGTATAAAACTCACCAAAAGCCGAAGGCCCCTTTGGGGAGAGAGACCGAGTCAAGTGCGTGCTGTTAACCGAGAGCCGGGCCGAGTCAAAACTCCACTCCGGCTCTGTCTGTGCAATGCAGCAAGGATACCAGCGGAACAGGAAAAAAGGCTCCACTTCCATTCTCTCCCTTGCCTTTTAAACTCGCACCCTGGAAATGGAGTGCTAGCAGGCAGTCTGACGTGCGCAGCAGGCGGACTGGCATGCATAGCTCATGCCGTTGGTCTCCTCCCTGAAAGGGTGGTCCTAAAAAAAACAACTGGCATCTCTCCATTATCTAACTGACTGTTAAAACTTTTTACCACACAGTGAAATAACATTTGCAGAGTATTTTAAAGACATGTTCTCACTGGAGCCTACCAGCCCTTTTAGGGAGCTGCTGTGGGTTTATTATCTACATTTTATGTAAAAGGAAACGGACACTCATGCAGGCTAAATAATTCCCCCCAAAGTCCCAGAGTTAGGTGTCTGAGCTGGGATGGGGCATACAGGTCTCTGACATAAAATCCAGACTCTCCGACATGACTTCACCAGTCAGCATCAACAAACATTCATTTAGGGCCTCCTATAGGTCGAGCAGATGCTAGGCATCTAGAACACAGAGATACAACAGAAACAGGTGTCTACCCCTCAAGGAGATTCCATTCACAGTGAGCAGCTACCCTAAGCATGGAGGCTTCCATCAGATGTTTTTCCAGGATGAGCAAGCATATTTCCATGGGAAACATGTTGGTTTCATAAAACATTTATAATTTTTAATAAACCCCAACTTGGCCTTGGACATCATGCAAAAACACTTGAGGAACCATTATTTTTGTTTCCCAAAGATCAGCAACTCCCATGCTGTCCCAATTCTTTCTGTAGCATTAATCAATGTAAACAGGACATCGTCAGTGGAGAAAAAATAAAAACTGCCCGAAATATGCAAAGGCATATCTTTAATGATGTCTAAAAAGGAGATAACATCTCCCTGGGAATTGGAAAAACATTTATCTTTTAGGCAGTTCTTTAACTTCACAAGTCTTTGTTGTTTAACAAGCTGGAGAAATGAGGTCAGCTAATGTTATATTAATCAGTGAATTAATATTTAATTTGGTTTTCTTTCTACTTATGAATGCTTGCAGCCTTTCCATTCCCCCCCATGCTCTGCACACTGGGGGTAAGCGAGTTCATTAGCATATTGTACACTTCAGGTTGTGAGATAACAGGGTCCATGATCGCTCTATTCTTGGGAGGGGGAGGAGGCTTAAGAGGGCACTTTACCACTTCAAATGGTACTCAGGGCCTTTAGGCGATGAAATGTTGAACAGCTGAGTCACAGACTTCTCCCATTGTGCTTTTGATTCATATTCTGGAAATCATACCTTTCACAGCAGCAGAGATAATAAGTTTTGCTTTATGGAAATAATACCTTTGTACTTAGGAGAAAATCTTACTCATTCAAATTATCTGAACAATATAAAAATGGGTTTTAGAGGCTATTTTTCTCTTTTTTTGATTCAAAAGGCCCACTGATGGATGGGCTGATTCAAAGGAGCTGATAGCCTATACTTTGCACATGAATAAAGAGGTCCAAAATCAGTCAGAAGAAATTGAAGGTGGGAAATGTTGTTCCTCATTTGCATTTTCCCAGGGAGATAAACTAAGACCTTCTTATTTCTAAGGGGTAGGAACTATTTCCATCTAACATCAATTGAGCAACTAGGGTTAATGCATTAAGCTCTGTCTGCTCAGGCATTTGATTGGCCCTTGTAGAGGCTTTCATAGGATTCTAGATTTGGAGCAGGAAGGGATCCCCAAGTCTAACCCCCCCCATTTTACTGGTGAGGAAATGGAGACACAGAAAGGTTAAGTGATTTTCCTAGGGTCATACAGTATGCCTGTCAGACTCCAAGTATAGTGCTCTATCCACTATGTGATGAAGTCTCGAAAAATCTCTAATAAAAAAACAATCTTACATATTCATGAATACATTTTCCTTCTGCCTTGGGACACATAGAATATATGGAATATTTCACATAGTGCCACTACCCACCATGGGAGAAGTGAATGAAGGTTCCCCCCAACCAACTTGATTCTCTCATTGGTGCCTTATCCTTAGCAGCATCTTTTTTTTTTATCTTCATTACTGTCATTCTGCTTACTGCCCTCATCATCCTTACCTCCAACACCAGTTTAATTCTTTTTATCTACATGGACATCATCATCCTTGCCACCACTATCATTAGCATCATTGACACCATATTGATCGTCCTCATCCTCACAGCTATTATCTTCACATCTTCATTGTCTTCTTCATCCTCAGTGTCAGCTATTATCATCAGCATTGCCCACATCATCTTAATCATCTTTCCTGGCAGGAGTACGAAAGCTGAAAAGATCTGGAGCATAGAAAGTTGGCAAAAGAAGCAAGAGTAGATACATTGGAGTGAAGGCAGGAGGCATAAGAAGAGGTTTCTGAAAAAGGGTTGGGGTAGCAGAAAGCACTGAAGGTAAGTGTGTAAAAATCTGTGTTTGAAACCATGGAAATTATGAGTCATGATGAAACATACTACTCATCTCCATTGGAAATGGGATTGAGTTAGAGTGCAAATGAAAGCATATATACATATGTACATACAAATATGTATATATATGCATGTATATAATAGTGTATATGTATGTTTGTATTTTGTGTGTATGGTATTTTTAGAACATGGTTGACATGGGAATTTATTTTGCTTAACCATACCTATCTGTAAAAGGTTTTTCTTTTCTTCCTTTCTCAATATTTGGAGGGAGGATGAGAGGGTGAAAATTCAGACCTGAAAATAAAATAAAATGTAATTTAAAAAAACAATCAGTCATCAAGCATTTCTTAGTCTCTTATGTGGCAGAATTCTTCTTGGTGGCTAAGGATGCAGAGAGAAAAATACAAAAAAAAAATTCTTGCCCTCGAAAAACCTGATATCCTATTGGGGGAAACAGCTTGTGACCATATAAGGAAATTCCAAATATATACATGCTGTGAATCTGTTGGCATGTATGGGTAAGATTCCTTACCAAAACACAAAGCTTAAGTCTGTCCATTACCCCCAATGTGATTATTTCATATTTATTGAGATAAGAACTAGGACTTATAGCAGAATTTCCCCACAAAACCAAGTCACAATCCTAAGGACTCTATACCTCAAAGGCGGTATAGTTAGTGATTCCATTTAGAAAATGACTACTGACATTTTTTTCCTGTGAAGCCAAAGTCATTGACATGTGCTGTTAATAACTGACTCTAGTAGGTAGATTCAATTTTGGCTCATTAATGAAAATACATAACACCAAACATTAAAAGATAAACATGGACCACAAAAAATACATGCAGGCATGTGTAGAGAGCAGAAAAGGGAGCCAAGGGCCAGAGGTACCAAGGCATATTTCACAAAATGCAAGGTGAAAGCTCATTGTATATTTTTTTGATGCCAAGCTCTCTTGTCTATGACAATAATAAAAAAGCATCTTTGCTTTGAAGATAACGGAACTAGTGCATCCTTCAGCCCCACTGATTTCCCAAGGACATCTCTGGGTCAGTGTCATTTTAATTCACTTGAATTCTGCTCTTACTTTTTTTGGTCAAAAGGGCACATACACATTTAGGGCTGAGTTTTCTACATGAAAACTTCGATCTGCATCAGGCAAAACTCAATAGCTTCTCTTTACTCCTCTCCAATTCTTAGGATTAAAAAAAAGGAAAAATTAATAGTTTTATTTTACTCTATTTTAATTCAAGTGAAACTCTAGCAATGTAGGGACAATCAGAGATAATGGCTTCTCTAATTCCAATATTATTTGAAGGAGCCAAATTTCAGCCAGCTGCCCCACAGAGCTCAGTCCATTTGAGATGAGAAATATGAAAGTCTGTGCTTTACAAAACCTACTATCATCATGGCAAAAACAAACAAAAAAACCCGCTTTTTATTCCAGAGTCTGGAGTCTAAGTTCTTGCTTCTTTCCCATACCAGGGTGTGTGTGTGTGTGTGTGTGTGTGTGTGCGCGCGCGCGCATGCGCACACGCACGCACATACCTGTGCACATGTATATGTGTGGTGAAGAGAGGTTTGGAAATTGTTGTGTTTTACATGAAAAATTTTATCCCTATACAAAGGAGTTAGTGTATTACAGCTATTTTGAGAAAATATTGTTTATCAAAGACTAAATTCCCAGATTCTTTGACTTTGGAATCTGGATTTAAATTTTTAAAAGACCATTCCTGAAGTTTTATTTATAACTTATATGGTAAAATGGTAGTTTGCTGTGCCTCAAATCTTGACTCCCCAAGACTGAAAGTCAAGTCATTTTCCTGGAAGGCACAGCCTTAAACAAGGGGTGGCAAGAGAGAGATTTAGATGCAATTGAGTGGGTGACCTTAGAGATGTATTTATAAGTTCTGACTACAACAGCCAAAAATAATAACCATTGAACCTGGTGAATAATTTAAGGCCAATGATCTAAGAGGAACTTTGGCCATGGAATATTAGTACGTAAATATTTTAGTTCGGTTTTTCACACCCAGCATAAAAATGCCTTCTCTTTTATCAGGAGTCTCACTCGAGGTGAAATTTCTGAGAAATTCAGTGATTTCACTGAGGCCTTTGGATTCACATTCACACATTAAAATTCAACAATTTTACTACCAAAATACATTCAAGGGGAGGGGGAGAACTATCTGTCAAAGTTATGCAGTGATAATTCCTGAAGATGTGTTTCCTTTTACACACTTGGGACAGTCTTCCAGAATCTGTTTGGTTCTATTACCTAGGACTGATTGATAGGCTAGTTCTTTGTGTGGGGTGGGGGAAGAATACAAGTAAAGCTGAATTTATTAAGTGTTGACTCTGTGTGTGGAACTGGGCTAAACTCTAGGACTACAATGAAAGGCAAAAAGCCCCTGACCTCAAAGAGTTTACATTCTAATGGAGGAAACAACATGTGAACAACTAGTTACACATAATATATTGGAAAACGATAGGAGACAATCATTAACAGCTGTGGGGATGCAGAAAGTATTCTTCAAGTAGGTGGGATTTCTTGAAAGAAGTCCTGGTAAACTAGGAATTGGAAATGAGGGGCTCAAATGAATGGAGTTGAGAAATGGAATATAGTAGTTGAAGAACTTCAATCACAGAGTGTGATTGCACTGGATCATAAAGTGTATGGAAGAGATTAAAGTTGATGAAGAACATACAAGTAGAGAGAGAAGTTAGGAAAATCTTTAAAGGCCAGACCAAGGTATTTATATTTTGTGTTGGATGTAAAGGAGAGTCACTTTACCTCATAAAGGAGGGAGTGTGGAGTTAACAAAATTAGACCTATGCTTAGGGGAAAAAGGAGTGATGAATTAGGGAGGCTACTTAGAAGCCTATTGCCATATCCAGGTGAGAGATGTTGAAAACCTGACCTAAGATTGTGTAAGTAAAGGGAGATGGATAGATACACACACACACACACACACACACACACACACACACACACCATACATACATACATATAAGAAATATTGTACAAATGACAAAATTTGACAATGTATTGGACATGTGAGATATGTAAGCAAGGAAAAGAGGGTGTGTTTCACTGGGTGACTAGAATTGAGGTGACCTCACTATTAAAAGAAAGTTGTAAAGAGGAGAGGCTTTAAGAAAAGAGGAGTATTGACTTCTATTTTAGTCGTGTTGAGTTTGAAATGCCCATGGGACAATCTGCTTGAAATATCCCATACATAGCTGGTGATGCAGAACTGGGGCTTAGGAGAGTGGTTAGGGATGGATATGTAGATCTGGGAATCACTGTATAGGGATGAAAATTGAAACCAAGGGATCTGCTGAGATCAACAAGGGAGAGAATATAGAGGGAGAAAGGAAGAGGACTTCAGACAGATCCTTGTAGGTTACCCATCATGATTAATTGGTATAAAGTGGATGAAGATGCAGCACAGGAGACTTAGCAGGGACATTAAGAGAGAAGAGCTTGAATATTCCCTTCACTTGGTTTTCTTTTCTTACCTTTATTGATTAGAATTTCATGGGATGTCTTTTTAGAATCAGCTAGGTGGCACAATGGTGACTTCAGTCAGAAAAAACCTGAGTTTAGATCATATCTCAAGACACATTGTGCTGTGTAACTCTTGACAAATCACTTAATCTATGTCCTCATCTGTAAACTGAGGATAGTAAGAGCATCTTTCTTTCAAGGTTGTTATGGGGATTAAAAGAGATAAGATATATAAAGTGATATATTAATTCTAGATTTAAAAAATGCTTTCGATTGAAGCAAATTTTCAGGAGCTCACAGAATCTTCACTTATCCTGACTCTACTTACAAGCAGAAAAGGACTGCCCTGTCTGCTGGCATTGGACACAACTATGTTACCAGGTTGTGACACATTTTAAATTGACACTTTAAGTTTCCAGTTCCAATGTTGGTTTTTACTAGTATATAATTCATCTTTCACTATGCCTGAGTATGCCTGAGAAATACTTTGATAAAATGTGGATATTTCAAGGAGTTCTGGTTATATTCATGTATTCTATTCATTCTTCTACTGGAACAGAAAGTGTCTCAATTAATAGATGACCTATGGCTGTAAAATGCTTCATCTTGAAAAAGTATTCTGTGAAATAAATTTATTAAAATTGTTCATACCCTTTGATTCATGGATCCAATTACTAGGGCTACACCCCTAAGGCGATCATTGCAAGAAAGTTTCCATATACAACAAAATATTGACAATAGAATTCTGTAAACAAATCTTCTACCAAATGGCTGGGAAAGGGTTAAACACTTTGTGCTATAGGAATGTTATGGAATACCATTTCACAAGACACAGAAAAGCTGGGGAATTTAGTGAACCATGGAAGACTTATATGAACTGAGAGAGAGTCAAGAAAATAGAAGAGCCTACATTTCAACCACAATAAATGAAAATAAGCCTAAAACCCAATGAAATCCATCCAGGTACATGAAAAGGAGAGTGATGGTTCTAGGTGATCAAGAGTAAAATAGACTTTTTTTTCCCCTTTCCATTTAAAAAATGGTCAGTTCTAAGCTTGGTGACTTCCCTATTTTGTTTCGTCATAATCACTAAGGCTCTAATTAACATGTTTAAATGGGGAGGTACAATGATGTGGTATGAAATGAAGGTACAATGATTTTTGGGCAAATGATTATTTTGTAAAAATATAATTTATCAATTAAACAGAAATCTGGGGGCAGCTAGGTGGTGCAGTGGATAAAGCATCAGCCTTGGATTCAGGAGTACCTGAGTTCAAATCCAGCCTCAGACACTTGACACTTACTAGTTGTGTGACCCTGGGCAAGTCACTTAACCCCCATTGCCCCACAAAAAAAAAAAACAACAACAAAAAAAAACAACAAAAAAAACCAAACAACCAAAACAAAACAAAACAGAAATCTGACTTTCAACTACACTTGTGTTCTACTGAAAATACAGTTTCAATTCAGTGATATGATAAAGAAGACAAGATAAAGATTTCTGTTAAAATAGGGAATGTCTAATAGAATATTGGTGTGGCTTACCTTGTGTGATCCATTTTGAGAATAAAAAGATACATGTGAATTGAAATTTTGTATTTATAATCATAGTTTGTGAATCACTCTCTAATTTGCCTTGGCATAAATGTAAAAAAATGCATGTATTGGCTTGATAGAAAGTGAGGTAACCCTACATGCATAAATATTCCAACAGCTGACCTACTACTGTGTCTTTGTACTAATTGAAAAGGAAGTGAGCAATGTTACTTTTATTTTTGCAAGGCAATTGGGGTTAAGTGACTTGCCCAGGGTCTCACAGATAGTAAGTGTGAAGTGTCTGAGATGAATTTGAACTCAGGTCCTCCTGACACCAGGACTACTGCTCTATCTACTGTACAACCAGATGCCCCAGAAACATCACTTCTTAAGTGGGGAAGCCACCTCTTGGATTAGAGGGAGGTATTCATTCTATTGATCACTTTGTTGGGATGTCTTTAATTTATTGAATACTCTCTAATACTCCGACAGATGAGATGTATGATTTCATCAACCTTCATATTCCCTCAAACAATGCAGATTGCAACCTATGTACACTTGTCCTTCCTGGGATACTCTTGATCATCTATCTGCATAAATTGAACAAAGGTCATATGATTGATTTATGGGAGAGCAACCCCAGTGTGCTGGGGGCCTTCCTTATTTTCTCTTCCCATTTTTTGGCCATCAAAGGAGCACAAGGCTCTCCATCAATCATACTTAGTCCAAATCTGGGGGCTCCTTTAATAACATCCCATACTCCCTTTCTCCTTCCCAATACTTTGTGTGCAATAGGTTTCAGCCTACTTATATCCACCACGCACTTCTCTATTGCATGGTAGGTGATTCTCAACTTCAGGTCTTCAGAGACCAGGATATGCCATTTCTCACAGCCAAGGAACATCCCAAGGTGAATGTTGACAATAAAAGCCTATGCCTTCATTTCCAAGAGAAGATGGAGTAGGGGGTGGCATGAGTGGTGGAGATAAAAAATACAAATTTCCAAAGAAGATCCAGTCATGTATTTCTTCTTTCTATTCAATCCTAAAACTAAATCACTAAAGAAATAAAATTTTAAAATGTAGAAAAAACATAATAACGTGGAGAAAATTTCATCACCTGCTTCTGCCTCATTTCTCATCATTAAAGAAAATCCTCTGGTTTGCTCTTATTAGGATTTTCTAAACCCCTGGCTTGGTGCTTCTCACCAAACAAAGCACGTTTATTGAAAACACATATATGCACTTCATAAACATACAATAAAGTCTACCCTGATCTATTAAATACATTTTTGTGGGGTATGAAAAATGGCTTTCGAAACATGCTATTAATTTCCTATACTTAAAATTATTCACACATGGAACATGGTTTTTACAGTTTTTCCCTTTTATTGATTATCAATCCACTTTATCCACACCAGTCCTGACTAAGATCAAAATCACTTTGCAAAGATGACTCCAAACCTGATAAAGAACCAGTAACAGTGCCCTGTGCTCTCAAATGAATATTTTTGGAACCTGAAATTAAATCAATATTAATAAAATAAACCAGAAATTGATTAACTTTTCTTTTCAGAAATGTAATGGTAAGGGAAAAAATTACAGCTCTAATGATTTTTCTAAAGTCTACAATGACCTATTAATTAATGTGAAACACAATGATAAATTCAGCAAAATTTGTTAAGGACTGCAATAATTTGGTCAGCTAATTTGTAGGAACCAACTTCAATCCTGAAAATTGAAACTGCTTTAGAGATACAAAGCAGGGGAGAGAGGATTTAAATGAAAAGTCCACTGCTGAGGAGAAATCCCACTGCTGATTTTAATGTGGTGGTGTTCATCTTTGTCAATCTCATGTTCTTGGGGATCAGAGAGAGAAGCAGAAAAGTGAGCCATTTTTCCAGAAAGCATTAGTCCTAAAATGTATGCACAGACTCACCAGAGACTGCAGACCTATGAAAGACATATTAAATAACTCAAGTCAGTGGATTAATATTGTGTAACCATCTTTAAAAGAATTTTAAGCCATCCATTTCAAGCTCCTTGCTCTCATTGATTGCAATCAGTTGAATCGGTACTTTATGTGCATTTCCTTTCATTTGCTGTTATTTTACACTAGGGAATATTTGCATTTGTATTGTAATCTCCCCTTAAAGAAAACACAATTCAAAATGCATACCTGCCTTAATGTACTTGGTCAGGTTTTACCCAGTCACTTCCTGTGATAACTGAGAACATTTTCCTAGGAATATCATATACAAAATCTTGGCAAAACAAATGTGCTACATTTTTTTTTAAAGAATAAAGAGTAAGTTAATGGAATAAAAAAATACATAACATTCACCACCTACCAATTAGAGGAATGACAACATCCCTTACTTAAATATTCATCTCCAGACAAAAAGAGGAAAAACTATAGATTTGAAAGTACATTAAGATATTCATTAAAAAGCATTTAGTGAAAGAACCAAAATCTCATGCTCCAAACCACTCAATAATTCTACCCTCACTGGTTGGCCTAATGCAATGCAATGGACTGCTCTGAGATGATGGGAAGGAAGTGTTCATACCACATGTTGAACTAAAGGAAATCAACGAGCCATCTAGGGTCATTTATCTAGCAGGCTTCCTGCGAATATCAGGTTTGTTCTCTTCCCTAATCAACAGGCCTTTGACTTTGTGCATCCTTTTTTGTGTGTCCTGCAACACACCTATGAAATTACCTCTAATTGAGATAGCTGTGCCTGAAACAGCAGCTAGTCTTTGCAATAGTTGTTTTTTTTTTTCTTTCCCATAACTGAAGTTGTTACAGTTCTGGAGTTAGTAATGTAAAAGAAACATGAGTGTAAATTTATCATTCTCCTCATTACACTTTTCTCTCACTGTACATTCCAGCCCAAAGTGAAATGGACTTCTTGGGGATATTGGAGTTTCTACCTCGTCAATCATCAAGAAAAGTCTGTGTCTGCTTATCAGGAATATTGGAGTAGAAATTTCTGTTAATTTATTAACTTGTTGACTCAGATATATGGAGAGATCATAAGATTATAGTTATACAGCTGGAAAGGACATCGAAGATTCAAGGTACATTTACCCTTCATATTCAATAATTATGCGCCCACTGTTATATGGCTGCTTCAGATTGGGGCTTTCCCAGTTTGGATGGACTTAAGAGTATTTACCATCCACTGAATAAGCCTTCTAGAACCCATTTCCTCAGCACAGCAATACATTAAAGTAGGATGTTCCTAGAGAATTATTTAAGTGTTTTTCCCCTTTGTGGTAGTGGTAGTAATAATCATGATTATAGAAATATTTCTGAAAATGAGTATTATGCAGAGGACAATATAGAGGTGAATGGGGAGTCAAAGAAGGCTATAATATATACCAAACAGAAACTTAGAAGGTACAAGTTGAATAAAGGATTTTATAAACCCTCTTTAAAAGTAAAAAAAAAAAAAAAGATGGGTTCATCATGTTGTGAGCACAAAGGGTAATTGATGAGTAACCTGGGTGTTCACCTGATAGTCTTAAAATAACAAGAGAACATAGCAAAGACTGCTAGTATATTGGGTATTCCTCCCATGATGAACTGATGGAAAATATAGATAATATTTGAGCAGGGTGTACAGATGTGCACAAAGTTAGTGTCTGCCTCTTTGGAGGAATAGACTTACATCAATAAGATCACAGATATATTTAAATATTTGATGTCAATATTTCCAAATACCTGTGCTATGGTTGTTCCGTCTTTTAATTGTTCATTTATACAGATCAAAAACCTTACATGATGGTACTTTATAAATTGTTGTTGCCAGAATTTAAATAAATGAGAGCCCTGAGCCTGGTGAACCACCTTGTGGCCCCTCTGGGATTTGGGGATTTGGGAATGAGCATCACAAGATATATCCACCCTCATTGTCATCTAAGAGACATTCAGTGATCCCTGTGGCTATGTGAAAAGTCTTACTGAATTATAGGGCTTTGTCAGAGTTTATTTTTCGCCACCCTTAACTCCAAGAATTGCTGGGAAACTTGGTGCTCCCATGAGATGCTAAGCTGGCACCCTACATCTTGTATATATCAATCTTTTGTCCTGTAAATTGTTCAACCCTCAAACATTAAAAGTGTAGAATCATTGGTCATATCAATGTAGATTAAAAATTATGCAAGGGGGGCACAGTGGATAAAGCACCAGCCCTGGACTCAGGAGGACCTGAGTTCAAATCCAGCCTCAGACACTTGACACTTACTAGCTGTGTGACCCTGGGCAAGTCACTTAACCCCACTTGCCCTGCAAAACAACAACAACAAAAACAAACAAACCAAAAAACCCCAAAACTTTGCAAAGGAAAGCAAATATACTTTCAATAGTTTCTGTAATTCAATGATTGCAATTGTAGACAGTGCCTGATTTCTTGATAATGACTGAACATCATTCCTCCCATAAATTTGGCCAATATATCACAGCTTCTTCTATTCCACAAGTGCCTCTCAAGATAGAGTAGCATAATAATGATCTAACCACAAGTATCTAAGTTCTTTGATGGCAGGGATACTTTTTTCTGTCTAATTTGGTACCTTCCCCAGGGTCAAACTCAATACCTAGTACATAGTAGGTATTTAATAAATCCTCACTTAAGTTAATTGAATTGAATGATTTCTAATTTTCCACTGAAATGATAAACTTGGCTTGAAATATGGGCTTACTCAGGCATTTAGATAATGTTAAGATTTAACTTTATTAGAAAATCTGTAACCTAGTAACCAATGAGTCTGATATAATTCAGTTCAAAAAATATTCATTCAACATTCTACAGGCACAGATAATTGGGATAGAAGTTTAGAAGAGAAAAATGAAACATCACTAAATGGAATAATGTCCATGAATAATAAGAATAATAACAGGTCTCTAAAGCACATCAAAGTTAACACACATGATGTCAGTGGAGTCTCTCAGCAACACAGCAAGATGGACACCAGACCTCTTATTATTCCCATTCAACAAATTCTGGAATAAGAGAAGTTAAGGAAATGGCCCAAAGTTACATAGCTCATTTGCATCAGAGGTGAGATTTGAAACCACACCTCTCCTGACTCCAGTCCCATTGATCTCTCTTTACCACACTGCACTTCCCCATAGAGAACTGGAGTCTGGTCCCCAACGTAGAGTTAGAAAAAAAATCTGTGTCTTTAGATCTGCTTTCATAAATACAGGTGATATGATGTTAACAAAATGAATAATGGGAATGAATGAGGAGGCAAAGAAACTTACTGAGGCCAGATAAAATCGTCTTTTTGAACCAAAATGACGTTATTAGTTCTGTTTTCAGAACATATAGTCACCATAAATAAGGCATTTGTTGGCAGCAAATATAAAGTTCTTTTGAAAAAATATTGCTTAATTTATTTTTTTTCTCTCTCTAATCTCTTCCTTTACTGAAAGAGGAGGAAGGAAGGTAGGAACAAAGGAAGGGGAAGGAAGGAAGGAAGGAAGGAAGGAAGGAAGGAAGGAAGGAAGGAAGGAAGGAAGGAAAGAAGGAAGGAAGGAAGGAAGGAAGGAAGGAAGGAAGGAAGGAAGGAAGGAAGGAAGGAAGGAAGGAAGGAAGGAAGGAAGGGAGGGAGGGAGGGAGGGAGGAGGAAGGAAGGAAGGAAGTTCAGTGTCCTTATAAAAATTATTCACAGTCAAGCAAAACAATTTCCCACATTGGTCATGTCCAAAAATGTGTATCTCATGTTGCTTTCTGAGTCATAGAGGATAAGTTAAGTTCTGAGTCATTAATTCTGTTAGGGTCTGGGCAGCAGTTCTATAAAATTCTAGCCTATTGTTTTGTTTTTCAGGATTCTTAAGTCTTTCAAGGTTGTTTATTATAAACATGCATAGTATAAACCATATGTTCTCCTTATTTTAATCACTTTTCTCTATATCAGTTAATATGAGAATTTCTGGGTTTCTCTGAAACAATCCGTGTAAAATCTCGTGCTGCACAATAGTCTTCCATTCCATTTATATGCCATATTCTTTTCTGCCATTTTCCAACTGAATGGCTCCACCTTAATTTCCAGTCCTTTTTTTCCTATAAAAAGAGCTGTTATAAATAGTTTGGGTGCATTTAGGATTTTCTGCTTTTTCTTTCATTTCTTTGGGGTATGGACTTAGTAGTGGTATATCCCCAGTGTAGTAATTTTTGGGGCACAATTCCAAGTTGCTTTTCAGAATGTCTGCACCCATTCATAGAACCACATAAGGTAGATGAATGTGCCTGTTTCCTCAATGCGGCTCTCTGACAATTGCAATTTTCCCTTTTTGTCATCTTTGGAATTAATATAAGGTTGAATTGTCTAAAATTTGAACTGTTCAAACATTCATGGATGTGATTTGTCTAGCTATGGTTTCATAAGTTAATACTGTTCACTCCTACAAATTCAGTGAGTGGATCTCCTTTCCAACTATATATACCAGGGGGCTAGAATCAACTCAAATTCATGCTTTTCTGTGTGAATACTAATTATGAACTTAACCTGAATGTTAACTTATCCTCTATGACAGTTAAAGAAAACAAGATTCTCTTTTGAGGTAATAATGGAAAAAAAATCAAGTCTACTTTTCGATTTTTCTTGTTTCTACTATATTCAGGGCAGTGTTTTCCAGTGTAGGAAATACAAATACATATGGGCAACTACCCTTGCCTACAAGTAAATTCTCTTCTTTTGGGGCATCTTTTATAATATTTCCACTTCCCATTTTAAAAAAAATCAATCTTTCAGAGCACCTTAGGGATTAATGGCAAATTGTCCTTCTTCCAATAGAAAAGAAAATAGCTTATTCTACTCTTATAATGAAACTCTAAATAGCACTGATTTTCAGGATAAAATTTGACATTAGAAGGCCTCAGGCTGCTTTCATTGTAGAGGACTGGGGTTGTCTGTATTACTGAGTATGCTCTGCACTAAAGGACTGTGAAAGTTCATGAGCTTGAACTGAAGAATCTAAATATGTAAGCATCTAATATTGAATTAAGTACATTTCCTACCATGTAAAGAAGAAATGATTTGTACCCTAGAAGTGGTCTGAGTTCAAAGGGCCATTGTGATAACATATAGTTTCCCTTTGGGATAGATGTGCATTCAAGGAGAATTAGCATGTCTGGTAAGAGTTCCTGCTGAGTTCTTTTCTGGGCTGCTCATCCACCTTTGGGGTCTACCCATAGCATGTGCCATGGGCAAAACTCAAGAAAGCAGATGAGGTTAACTAACAGTCCTCAATCCTGTTGGTGACTGACGGGAATGTCTATTCCAAACATGTGATGACTCCCCTTGGCAGAATGGGTAGATGAGAACAAACAAGCTATTCCATTGGCCATGAAGGAGATTGAAGCAGGTGCTGTGGTGTTATTAGAGCTTGGGCCAAGATCATCCCACTTTATCTTGAGCCATCACCAGTCATCTTGACTTTTGTCTTGCCTTTGGACCCTGAAGACTCTGGAGAAATTGAAATCGACAATTTAGCACAACTCTGCCTCACTTAAATCCAATTCACCCATGAGTCAAGATATGACCCTGTGATATCATTGATCCTCTTCCAGAATGAACAACAACTAAAGTTTCCCTCTGTATTTGTAGAATTAAATTTAAAGTAGGATAATCTTTAATGAGAACATACCCCTTCAGTTTATCATAAGGCTAAATTTCATGAAGTAGGTTTTATTTTAACAGGAAGAGCTTCCTTTCTTGGGATTAGATTCCTCATTGTATTTGTTTTCTTGTGGTGGGCTCACCTTTTCAGTTATGTAAGGTTTTCAAATATATATAGGCCCTATTGAATCCTCTCATGCAGGTTACCCCTCTACCCCATCCACCAAAAAGTTATCCCAGGTTACTATGTGGGTCCAATCAAAGTCATAGCTTATAAACCTCTATCAATGCATTTACCTCATTGACCTGGGAAAAAACAAACAAAAAACAGTTAATAAAATATCATAGTAAGAAAAGCAGCAAAAGGCCTTTCTCCTCAGTAACCTAAGGAATCCTGTGTCACAAATAAATAAATATCAGTACAAAGACTTGACATAAATAGATCTCATGCCTGGCAGTATACATGTAAAAAACATGTGGCCGGGATACTGACTTACTATACTTTAGGGCCATAAACATCTCCTAGAGATATCATTCTGAATTCCCAACTAGGTGTCATGTTTCTGTATTCTGCCTTTGATGCTACACATACATCCTCCCTCTCTTCTGGACTGCTTTTACTGTTACCACTGCTTCGTCTTTAGCTTTAGTCTTCAGCTAAGATTTGACCCCTTTCTTATGGGAGGAAGAATTGTCACTGCAATTTCCTTTATTATTTATAGCCTAGATTCTGAGTTTTGTCTTTTTCAGTATGAAAAGCTGAATATCCCATGAATAGTTATGAGATCAGGTAAATAAAACCATTTTTCTTTATATTTTCCATGTTGTCACATTCCTCTTTATAGACTCCCAGAGTCTTAACCTCATAAAATGAGCTTCTTTGGAACACAGATCAGCTCTTAGTCATTTTACCTTTGGTCTTTTGTATGGACTTCTTCCTGGCATCAGGAACACTGCCTCTGTCTCAATCCTCTCTGTGACTTAGACTTAGAAGGCCCCTTTAATTATAATCCCCCAGGACCACATCTCCAAGTTTACAATGGAAGTCAATGGAAAAATAAAATCTTCCTTGCATTTTGCTTTATGGTGTTTTATGGTAAACTGAAGGGGGTGGAGCATGTGTTCTATAAAGAGCATCTTTATTTAAATCTAAAATTACATATCCTAATGGAAACACCACATTATCACAAAGGCCCCAATTTCACAGGACATTAAAAGCCTAAGAAGAAAAGTTGGTTTTAGTGTGTTATAGCTAGAATCATAATACAGTAATCACAATAAGTAGTTTTATTCTTCTTAAAGCTTTCTATGGCACGCTTCTTCAGTTTCCCCTCATTTTCCTCCTAAACACATGCCATATTGTCAAGTGAACTAAAATATTTACTTCTGTAGATAACGGGAAAAAGTTTCAACAATTTCAGGGTATACATTTAATACAAAGAAGAGTAATGACTCTCACAAATGTAATTCTTTATGGTTAACAAAGACATTGGCATACATTATCCCTATCATATTCCAGTAAAGTCCTTGGGAATTATTGGTGCAAGAATTATTATTGTAACCATTTGACCAATGCAGAAATGAACTCTCAGAGAGTTTAAGGGACTTGACCAAAGTCACACAGCTATCAGGCAGAGGAAAGGAAACTGAAATCCAAGCCTTCTGAATCCAAATCTTTCCACTAACATCACAACCATTTCAGGGGAGAAAAAAGACGGGTAGAGGATAATACTGATTTTTATTAAGCCCTCTGGTGTTGAACCAAGCCTTCTCCCCCCAGCATATCTACCATTTGTTCTAAAAACATTATCACCTTTAATGTCCAACTGAGGCTGCAGTTCTTCTGGTGTCCTAAATAGGTGAGTGAAAACTCTAAGGCCCTTTCATGTTTTGGTTGAGTAATAAGTTGTAACCTTACATGCTGAATGTTAATCACAATGAAATGTCCATGCCTAGAATTATATAATCCCTTTTCTGATGCCTACTTTTCACTCCCTTCTTATCTCTTGTTGTTAAGCACCAAAAGAAATAACAGGGATTAGTCTGGTATGCAGAATCCATGAAGGACAGGAATGTGAACTAGGACTTCAAAGGGAAGGGAATAAACATTTAAATATCACCAACTATATGCCATGTACTATGCTAAGGGCTTTTTACAAATATTATATCACTGGATCCTCACATCAACCCTGTGAGATAAATGCTATTAATACCCTCATTTTATACAGTTGAGGAAACTGACAGAAACAAAGGTTAAGTCACTTGCCTAGGGTCACACAGCTACTAAGTATCTGAGACTGAATGTGAACTTATGTCTTCCTGATTACAGACCTCATAGTTTATCCTCTACACTATCAAACTGCCTTTGTCGAAAGCAGAAGGACCCAGTTGGTTGAAGTCTTTGTATACCAGATCTAGACTTTTGTCTTTTATCTAAGAAGCAATCAAGAGTCACGGACAATTTCCAAGTTTCTGACTTTGGCAGCTCTATGTGGACAGGGAAACTGGGAGAACAAAGTGACTAGAGGCAGGACTGCCAATCAGAAGGCACAAGAGTGGCGATGAGTGGAAATGAGGCCTGGCCATGTGTGTGAGTTATTTAAATGAAAAAGCCTGAACAGACATGAGAGATGGAATCTATAGGACATACCAAATGATGATACATGAGGAGGAGGAAAAACTATGATGTCAAGACTGTTCCAGGCTTCAAATCTGGGTGATTAGAAAGATGGAAGAATCTTCAAGAGAAAAAGGGAATTTGGATGGGAATGAGGGTTTAGTGGAAAAGATGGTGAGCTCCTTTGGGAGCATTTTTAGTTTGAGATGCTTAACAGATACTCATGTAAATTTGTTCACCAGGCAGTTGGTAACATGAAAGTGGAATGAATGAATGAATGAATGAAACATTTATTAAATTCTTACTATGGGCAAATAATTTTGCTAAATGCTGGGAATCCAATAGAAAAGTAGGACAGACCTAGCTTATGCATAAGAATATCCACATATATATATATGTATGTATGTGTATATCTATATATGTATGTATGTGTATATCTATATATCTATATATCTATATATCTACATATAGATATATATATGAAGTTACCTTCCTCAAGATGATAATTAACCCTATTCATCAACCAAAGAGGATCAACACAAATCACCAGACATTGATTGGTTGTGTTCTAGTCACTGTAGAGGATGAAACCAGAAGTAGATCACGATTATCCACTTAAGTAACTTACACTTTGTTCGGTTAATCCAGGTTGTTTTTTTCTTTAGTGTGAAATAATTTACTCCTTTTTATCCTCTCTGGATGCTGAATTAGATCAGAGGTGGGTCATCATCTTTTGAACAATGTGGGCTGGTTAGTCAAGTAACCCTTACATTCTTGCGGGTCAGACTCATTGTCACCTTTAATGGAGTAACTAGATCCTCAGCTTCAGGAGATTAAGGGATGTAGACCCCAGAATTTAGCAAGTCTGACCCCAAAATGTCAGATTAGGAATCTGAGGTCTCCAAAGGTGAAAAGGCTCCCCAGTGTTGTGTAGAGAGGGAAAGGCACATCTAGAATGTGACTCCATGCCATTGACCCCTATTGGTGCCTTATTGTGTCTTTGGACTCAGGAGTTCCAAGGTTGATATAGCTTCAGCAGAAGCAATAAAATTATCTGCAGGTAAGAAAGCCCAGGAAATTGAAGTTCCCTTATTTTCTTTTGGCCTTTACTTCAGATTGTAACCTCAAGAACTATTTGAATAATACAGTTAAAACAGCCTCAGTATCATTTCATTGAATTCAGCTGAATTCTATTCAATGTCCATTTATCATTTACCTACTATGTGCAAAGCATTATATATGCATTAGACATAAAAAGATTTTTAAAATCCAGAAAAATGGAAATCTTGAAAATCTTATATTTTAAAAAAGAAATAGATATTATACTTTATAGAATACTAGGAGTAAGACAAATCTTGATTGATTCTCTTCTATACATCCCCTTTCCTCCACTCCAATGAGCACCACACTGACTCACACCATCATCTCCTCTCCCTTGGACCAGGGCAACACCTCCTAATTTGATTTTTGAGACTCCCTATATTTCAGGGAGTTACCTTCTGGGAGATTATAATTAATCCTATTATGGCCAGGAAATTCTTTCCCTTCTTTTGTAGATTCATTGCACTGAGACATTTCTTGAGCATCACATTAATCAGAATTGAAAAACGGGCCTTCGTCTTAGACATGTTCCCATCTCTCTGATACCTAGGCCAGAACCTATATTGCCCAGAGTGGATTGCTAGCCAGAGCGGTTAGCTAGTGATTGAGTCTGAGAAGGGCTCTCACCTCAGAGATGTCGTCTCCTTGCTCAACAAAATCACCTGGCCACTTTGAGGAATTTGGAATCAAATGTGCTTCAGGAGAATGGAACTGGCTGTCTACAGTCTTTTTCATTACTCTTCACTGAAGATGTGGAGATAATAAGAATTGGATTGTGCCCATGCTTTTAAGGTGATTTCTTGGATCTGGATATTTCTTCAAATAAGAAAGTCTGAAGCCTTTCCTGCCCACCCCTCCCAGGGCACTCTGGAACATGTTCTCCTATAAGTTTGCTATCCAATAAGCAGGGGCTGCACTGGCTTTCTTTCTTTCTTTTTTATTTTTAGTGAGGCAATTGGGGTTAAGTGACTTGCCCAGGGTCACACAGCTACTAAATGTTAAGTGTCTGAGGCCGTATTTGAACTCAGGTCCTCCTGATTCCATGGTCGGTGCTCTATCCACTGCGCCACCTAGCTGCCCCCCCCTTTTATTTTTTTTGAGAAAGTTTTTCTTTCTTTTTTTTTTTTTTCTGCAGGGCAATGAGGGTTAAGTGACTTGCCCAGGGTCACACAGCTAGTAAGTATCAAGTGTCTGAGGCTGGATTTGAACTCAGGTCCTCCTGAATCCAAGGCCAGTACTTTATCCACTGTGCCACCTAGCTACCCCCACACTGGCTTTCTCTTGATATCAGGAAGATACCAATGAAAAAACATACAGTCCAAGAGTGTAGCCCCTTTGTTCCACATAACCTGAGCATCCTCCTTTGTAACTGTATATTTTAGAGACATCCTTGGCAAAGGTTCTCCTCACTAGGTTCTTATTATGTGGTAGAAAGAAAAAAAGATTGGCCATAAAATCCAAAGGCCTGAGTCTTTGTTGTTTACTGCCTATGTGACCTGGGAAAATTCACCTAAGCCTTCTGGTCCCAGGTTTCCTTGGACCAGATACCATCTGAGGGCCCTTGGGCTCAAGGTCTATGATCCTATGATGCCTGATGGCTGGCTCCCACCCATCATGTGCCTTTCCATTGCTTTCTTGGGGGAGCTTCAGCTTTCAGTTCTTGGGGACAGTACCATTTCATAACTCCCCAATATACAGCAACACCAGTGGAATATTGGTATTAAAAATGGATACTTCTTTGCAGAGAGACATCTTTTTAAAATATATATATATATACCTTAATATTTTTCTTTCCTTTTTTTCTTTCCTCCCCCTTTTCAAAGAGATTATGATTTTAGGTATTCTTTTAAAAAGCCAGGATTTCATAGAAGTCTGACCTGAAGTTTCTGAATGATGAAATTTCCTCCATCCAAAGTTATAACTTGTACCTTTTTAAATGTCTTCCGTTACTGAGAACATTTTTGTGAACAGGTCAGACTCAGATGACATATGATAATCACCAGAAGCATCAGGAGTCACAGAGTGAGTAAAAATAAGTTATTTGACCAGAACAAAACTGAAAATCTTCTGCCACCTGATCTCGCCAGCAGCTGTGCAAATCTATTGAAACAGCCCTACTTCTAATGCATTTGTCAGAATGCTAATTGGAAAAATGACTTCATTGGATGAGTCATGCAGTCACCTCTGTGGACCTCATTAGACTTAAATGAGTGGGCTGAAGTATGGGGCAGTGATTCTGAGCACGGCCATATGTTGGTAAAGAAGATATCTTTATTATAGAACCCCTGGCCAATTGTGAGATTTTTCAAGGGATAAGAAAGAAGAAAAACAAGAGAGACTGGGGCTGGTACAGAGGTTAGGGTTAGTATGTATGGAAACCCCAGAAAATGGGTAAAGATGATGACTATATCATGAAAGTATACCTCATTACTTCGAAGGCAAAACCACGAGTTGTAACAACACATTTAAGTTTGGGGAACAGTAGGCTAAGCTTGGATAGCCCCCCAAACAATGAATTACAATGACAAATCCTATTGGTTCTGGATGCAGAGATAATACATTGAGTGTGCCTATACATGTTTGATATTCATAGGTGGAGCTGTAAGAGGACAAAAGACCATGTCAGAACCCAGGGTTCTACCTCTTTCTGCTAACTCTGCCTCATCTGAACAGAGCCAGTTGGGACTGGTCATTTGTGGACACTGAGAGTTTTCTTTTTGCCTTGAATATCTTTTTGGATGGAACTGATCTTGTGGACCAGATAGAATCATCAACAGTAGATTAGATCCAATCTCATCATCTGACATAGGTATAGCCTGAGTATTTGTTTCATTATTGCTTGGCTTTTTCATTTGGTCACGGTGGGGACCGTTTCCACTGACCCAGATTGCAACCCTGTTAGAACTACTAAGTATGGGTTTTTTTTGTTTTGTTTTTTGAGTTGTTGTAGTGGGGACAAAACAATTCTTACCCTGCAGCCTACCTGGTGAGGAACTTCTCCAGCCTCACTTGGGCATTCCTTGGGTGAAGAATTTATCATCCATCGCTGCACCTGTACCTGAAAGCTGTTCATCTTGGTTAGGCCAAACAGTAGCTATATGTCTATTGGCATACCTTTGGATAATTCAAAGTTACGCACATGTCACAATGAGGAACAAGAGAAATATTGCATTGAAAGAACCAAACAGAGGTAGCTAGGTGGCACAGTGGATAGAGAACTGGCCTTGAACTCAGGAGTACCTGAGTTCAAATCCGGCCTCAGACACTTAACACTTACTAGCTGTGTGACCCTGGGCAAGTCACTTAACCCCAATTGCCTCACTGAAAGAAAGAAAGAAAGAAAGAAAGAAAGAAAGAAAGAAAGAAAGAAAGAAAGAAAGAAAGAAAGAAAGAAAGAAAGAAAGAAAGAAAGAAAGAAAGAAAGAAAGAACCAAACATGCATGAGGCAAGGCATGGAATGAAACATCCCCTTCCCTGAGGTGGGGGGAAGTAATGAAACATGGAACTTTCTAGAAAAGGAAGGTCCTAGGGACATTCTTGCATGGTAAGGGTATATCACTAATGTTTCCAGCAAAGCGGTATTAGGTGTCCCCTTTGTAAAAATTATTTTAACTGGGGCCCTAATCTGTGAATTCCTGGCTGGCCATCTGACTGCTTTTAACATAGGCCATTTATAAATTCCCACAACTTCTTCTCCCAAATTGATAAGCAAAAGATTAAAAAACTTCTTTTCTATTAAAACAAAACGGTTTCTTTATGAGAACCAATATAGGAATAAGAATGCAGGAAAATAAGATATACAGCCTGAAACCTCAACCAATGAACTCTGTTACTGCTTATCCCCCTGCGCTTCTCTTGCATGCCACAGAGATCTCCTTCCACAGTCTGACCCTTTCAATGTCAGCCGCACCTGCATCTTTCTTAGTATCCCTCTGCATCTCTTTTCTCTATGGCGTCTCTGTAGTATTCCTGTAGCATCCCCCTCTTCTAACTTCTCTCTCTGTAGTGACCCCTGCTTCACCATAGTGACCCCCCAACATCTCCCACATCTTTACTAGCTCTCCTGCACTTTCACTGTCAGCCCTCCTTCCCCATCTGTGCTTCCGAATAATAAACCCTTCTCTCTTACCTGAAACTTGGGCTCATTTACACCAAGCTAATTTGTTGGCCCTTCCAGGCCACACCTAAGGCCGGCTTGGGGCTTGAAGAAACCATGTACCACACGCAGGGCTCGAGGAAGCCGTGCCTCTTGCTGTAAGCCTGGGCCTCTGCACGGACTGCACCCAAGGCTGGCCAGGGTGAGCCCAGGACTTCCAGGTCCTATCCCCTCAGGGCGGAGGGACCTGAGGCTTTCTCAGCCATCCAGCTGGGCCGGCCACCCGCAAATGCTCCAAGGTCCACTGGGCTTCTTAGCTTAACTGCTGAAGTGGAGGGGGAGGGCGCCAACCCGTTCAGGGCTTCAGAAGCTAATTTCAGTCACTCATACCTTGGATTGGTGCATCAGCCCTAATGTTAGCACTACCTAGAGGGTGAATGGTGCAGAGAATGTATGAAACCAAAAGAAATTGTATTGTAGGGCCTTATGAAAGTTCTGATAAATCAATCAGTGAACATTTAGTAACGATCTGCTATGTGTCAGGCACTGTATTAAGTGCTAGTGATACAAAATAAGGCACAATACAATCTGTGCCCTTAAGGAGCTCATAATGTAATGAGGGAGACAAATACAAATAACTAAATACAAAGCAAGCTTTATACAGGATAAATAGGAGAAAATTAACAGAGAGAAGGCAACCAAATTCAGAGGGGTTGGGGAAGGCTTCCTGTAGAAGGTGGAAATTTAGTTAAGATTTAAAGGAAAGGGGAGGAGGGTTGAGCCAAGATGGTAGAGAGAAACCAGGAAGTTGCCTCAGCTCTCCCAAGTTTCCCTCAAAAACAACATCAAATCAAGCCTCTAAACAGATTCTGAAACTACAAAACCCACAAAAAGAAAGAGACACAATCTTCCAACCTGAGATAATTTAGAAGACTTCAGGAAAGGTCAGTCTCATTCGGGCAAAAGGGGAGCGCAGCACAGCACACCTGAGTGCAATACAACACAGAGGGGGTCTGGGCAAGTCAGCAGGCAGCTCTTAGCCAGAGCAGAGCAACTGAGGCCCCTTGATCCTGGCTCAGCAAGCTGGTGGCACAGCAGGAAACTTGTGAGATCCATTAGCACCAGATGAGAGGGCAGGCTGCCAGTTGGAGGGCCACCCACAGGACAGGCTAACTGGGCCTGGCCTTCCCAGTGCCTGGAGCAACTGCAGGGAGGAAGCCCAGGGCAGTGAGAAATCCACAAGCCATAGAGGCCTCAGAGTAGAAACCAGTGACACAGCCCCTATCCCCCAGCATAAGAAGTTTGAAATAGTCACCCTTGTACCCCAGGAGCAGACCTCAACTTTAAGAAAAATAAGCTACAATACGAGTAAGAAACAATAAAAGGGCTTTTACCATTGTGAGCTCCTGTGTTGACAGGGAAGAGCTAAACACAAACTCAGATGAGGACAATACTCTCAAATTGACTACATGTGACGCCTCAAGAGGGAAGATGAATTGGTCTCAAGACCAAAAAGCCTTCTTAGAAGAGCTCAAAAAGGATTTTAAAAATCAATTGAGGGGCAGCTAGGTGGCACAGTGGATAGATCACCAGCCCTGGATTCAGGAGGACCTGAGTTCAAATCTGACCTCAGACACTTAACACTTACTAGCTCTGTGACCCTGGGCAAGTCACTTAACCCCAATTACCGCACCAAAAAAAATATCAAGTGAGAGAGACAGAAGGAAAAATGGGGAGAGAAATTAAAACAACACAAGAAAATTATGAAAAAAGAATCAGCAGCTTGGAAAAGGAAGCACAAAGATTGACTGAAGAAAACAATTCCTTAAAAAATTCATTTGGCCAAATGGAAAAGGAGGTATAAAAGCTTACTGAAGAAAGCAATGTCTTAAAAATTAGAGTGGGGGGGTGCATGTAGGTGGTGCAGTGGACAAAGAACCACCCCTGGATTCAGGAGGACCTGAGTTCAAATCCAGTCTCAGACACTTGACAGTTGCTAGCTGTGTGACCCTGGGCAAGTCACTTTACCTTCATTGGCTGGCCAAAGAAAAAAAAATTAGATTTGGACAGTTGAAAGCTAATGACTCAATGAGACACCAGGAATCAGTCAAACAGAATGAAAAGAATGAAAAAAAATAGAAGAAAATGTGAAATACCTCGTTGGAAAGACAACTGACCTGGAAAATAGACCCAGGAGAGACAATTTGGGAATTATTGGACTGCTTGAAAGCCATGATCAGAAAAAAAGTCTAGACACCATATTCCAGGAAATTATCAAGGAGAACTGCCCTGATATTATAGAATCAGAGGATAAAATCATTATTGAAAGAATCCACCAATCACCTCCTGAAAGAGACCCTAAAAGGAAAACTCCAAGGCATATTGTAGCCAAATTCCAGAATTATAAGGTGAAGAAAAAAATACTCCAAACAACCATAAAGAAGCAATTTAAATATCATGGAACCACAGTCAGGATTGCATAGGACCTGGCAGCTTCAACATTAAAGGATCTCAAGGCTTGGAATATGATGTTCCAGAAGGCAAAGGAGCTTGGATTGCAACCAATAGTCAAGTGACCAGCATCTCCTACGTCTTCACTAGCTCTCCTGCACTTTCACTGTCAGCCCTCCTTCCCCATCTGTGCTTCCAAATAATAAACCCTTCTCTCTCACCTGAAACTTGTGTTGAGCTGCCCATTTACACCAAGCTAATTTGTTGGCCCTTCCAGGCCACACCTAAGGCCGGCTTGGGGCTTGAAGAAACGGTGCGTACCACACCCAGGGGAAAACATGGACATTCAATGAAATAGGAGACTTTCAAGGTTTCCTGATGAAAAGAGCAGAACTGAATAGAAAATTCGATCTTAACATACAAAACTCAGGAGAAGTTTAAAAAGGGAAACAGGGGGAAAAGTTAGGTTAAACTCTTTACATCCCTATTTGGGAAGATAATACTTATAACTCTTGGGAACTGTATATCTATTTAGGCAGACAGAAGGAATATACACAAAGGATATAAATATAAATTGTCTTTGATGTGATGATATAAAGAAAATTAGGGGGTGAAAAAAGGAGTTTATGAGAAGAGGAAATGGGAGGTGGAATGGGCTTAATTACAATGCAAAAATCCTATTACAGTAAAGGGGGAAGAAGAGAGGGGTGAGCATTGTTTCAACCTTACTCTCATCAGATTTGGTTCAAAGAGGGAATAACATATATGTTCATTTGGATAAAGAAACAGCTTATTCTTTAGGGAAGTAAAAGGGTAAGGGGAAAAGGAGGGAACTCATAGAAGGGAGGACAGAAGCAGGGGAGAAAAGAGTAAATATAAAAGGAAGGGCAGCTGATAAAAGGGAAGGAAGACTGGGGAAGGCAGGGGTAAGAAGCAAAACAGTGATGAAGAATAGGGTGAAAGAATGGTAAAAATGTACAAAGGGGGTAACTAAATAGGATGGAGGGAAATAAACAGTAATAATAACTGTGAATTTGAAGGGGATGAACTCTGCTATAAAAGAGAAGTGAATAAAAGAGCAGATTAAAAATCAGAATCCTACATTATGCTGTTTGCAAGAAACATATTTGAAGCAGAGAGATACACACAGAGTAAAGGTAAAAGGCTGGAGCAGAATATATTATGCTTCAGCTGAAGTCACAAAAGCAGGGGTAGCAATCCTTATCTCAGACAAAGCAAAGGCAAAAATAGTTCTAATTAAAAGATATAAGGAAGGAAACTTCATCTTGCTTCATCTTGTATGATAAATAATGAAGTAATATCAATACTAAACATGTATGCATGAAAGTGGTATAGCATCCAAATTCTTAGAGAAGTTAAATAAGTTAAAAGAGTAAATAGCAAAACTATACTAGTGGGGGATCTGAATCTTCCCCTGTTACTGTATACAATGTTTACATGGTTCTGCTTCTCTCAGTCACCATCAGTTCATGTAAGTCCTTCTGAACTCCCCCTGCTCATCATTACTTTTCACATTGATTTTTTTAAAACTTTGTGCTGTAAATTTTCTTCTTCCATCCCTCCTCGTCCCTCCCTATGAAATCCAGCAATTCAATATAAGTAATACATGGGAAGTTATGCAAAACATCTTCTCATTACTCAGGCTATGAAAGAAAATAGACAAAATACCTTTAGAAAGAGGAGCTAACAAATAAAATTATACTTCAATCTGTATTCAGATACCATCAGTTCTATCTCTGTTGATGGTTTGCATTTTTCATGTCCTTTTTTTTTTTTTTTTTTTTTTTTTTTTTTTAGTGAAGCAATTGGGGTTAAGTGACTTGCCCAGGGTCACACAGCTAGTAAGTGTTAAGTGTCTGAGGTCGAATTTGAACTCAGGTACTCCTGAATCCAGGGCCGGTGCTCTATCCATTGAGCCACCTAGCTGCCCCTCATACATCCTTCTGATAGCATCCTGCTTATCATTTTTTTTTCATGGTTACTATTGTTAACTGTATTACCCTACATCTTATTCCTTCCCCTTGATATTTACTCTATTATCTATCTTCCTTCACCCTATCCCTTCTTGGAAGTGTTTTGCTTCTTACTGCCCCCTCCCCTATTCTGTTCTTCCTTCCATTGCCTCTCCCCCCATCCCCTTCTCTTCCCACTTCACGACAGGGCAAGATATTCCCTCTTTGAGCCAATTCTGATGAAAGTTAAGCTCACTCACTCCCCTGTTCCTTCCCTATCTTCCCCTCTATTCCATAAGTTTTTTCTTTTATCTTTTCTGTGAACTACTTTTCCCCAATCTGCCTCTCCCTTTCCCTTTCTTCCAGTGCATTCCTCTTGCCCCTTAACTTTATTTTGAAGATGTCATCATAGTTCAGCTAGGTGACATAGTGGACAAAGAACCAGCCCTGGACCCAGGAATCCCTGAGCTTACATCCATCCTCAGATATAAGCCACCCCGCCCTGCCTGCTCCACAAAAAAGGATAAACAAAAAAATAAATGCTTTACAGATATCATCCCTTCATATTCAATTCACACCTGTGCCCTCTAAGTATATTCCTTTCAGCTGCCTAAATACTGAGAAAGATATTATGAGTTAGGAGTATTATCTTCCCATGTAGGAATATGAACAGCTTTTTCTTTGACCTGAAATAGAAGTCTGATTGAACTCTGATTTTCTATGGTTGGAAGCTTGGCATGCCTGTGCCCCTCCTCCACTGGGCCACCACCACTCAATTCACCCCACTGGTTCAGAACCGGGGTGCTTTGCCCCAACTCCGGCAGAGACTGCCTCCACTTCACCCTGGCCTACCACCAAACCCCCGCATCAGTCTGTGATCTGAGCCTCAGAAGAAGCCACTTCCACTGAAGACTCTGAGTTGTACTGGGAGCACTCTCTGTTCGTGGCTGGGTCTGACTGCATGCTAATCTTTTCAGCCTGATCAGCAAGTGATTGCAATTGCTGTCTTTTGCTGAAAAATAGTATCACTCTGTTCTTATGTGCATTAGGCTGCTCTGGGGTTTTTTGTTTGTTTGTTTGTTTGATGGCAATATTTGGGAGTGAGTGGATGAGTTTATCTGGAGCTTGTGGGAGTCACAGCCTCTCCTCTATTTGGCTCTGCCCCCCCTTACCTTTTTTTCACTTTCCTTCATGTTTTTTTTCTTTTATTCAAGTTTTTTCCATACAAAATGACTGATATGGGAATGTTTTACATAATTTCACATTTATAACCTATATCTGATTGCTTACCACCTCAGGGAAGGGGTGGGGGGAGATGCAGGGAAGGAGGGATAAATTTTGAAACTCAAAACTTTACATAAATGAGTATTTACTGAGGAAAAAAAAATGATGAGGGTCATGGTTTCAAAAAAGATGTCAAGACCTATATGAATTACTTCAAAATGAAGTGAAAAGTACCAGGAGATCATGGTGCACAGTAACACAATGTTGTAACAGTGATCACACGTGAAAGACTTCACTACTATGATCAAGACAATGATCCAAGAAAATCCAAAGGACTCATGATAAAAACAATGCTATTCACCTGCAGAAAGATTACTGCTAAACTCTAAGTGCAAATCAAAGTAAAATTTTCTCACCCTTTGTGTTCTTGCTTTTTTTATATATGACTAATATGGAAATATGATTTACATTATTTCACATGTATAATCAATATCATTTTGCTTGCCTTCTCAGTGAGTGGGGGAGTGGTGGAAGGGAGGGAGAGAATTTTGAACTCAAAATATTAAAAGAAAATAATTTTTAATATAAATAAATAATGTATTTTTTAAAAAAGAAAACTCTATCCCCCCACTCCCCAAACTTATAGCATTTTGAAACCGTTTCCATGGGATATTTGGCTTAAGTTGGGTTTATCTATTGAAAAACTGGGCCTCTTTTTATTTCTGTGATTCTACTTATCTTACACTCCAGCAATAGATGATGGCTGCTCTTCCTACCATCTAAGGACTGTTCAGTGTAGTGAGCCAGTGATTCCAATCTTGCTTTGAATACTAGTGAATGTGATTCACTAGATAAGATATTTCCAGTAGGCCTACCCATGGAGCCTTGGAGATGATGGCGATCCCTCTGGGAACCCTTCACATTCATAGAGATCATTTTTTCTCAACCATTTAATTAGTGAATGTGTATTTGTTCTATTTAAAGGTGTTTTGCTCATCCCACTTTATAGATCACAGTATCACCGAATATCTGAATTGAAAGCAAATTCAGAGACCACCTACATTTAGAATGCAGGAATACCCTAATTGAAGCAGTCTGAGGGAGTACAGGGTATGAGTCAGGAAGATATGAGCTCAAATCTGGCCTCAGGTGCTGATTCCCTTAAAGAACGGTTGTTTGACTTTGATTGAGAAAACCGAGGACTCAGAACTGGGATGTAATTTAATTTCTCTTCTGGTCCAAGTAAACTATTTTTCTATATTCATTCATGGTATATTAATAGCAGGAGTGTCTTCTTTGATTCTGAGCAACTCACTTAACCTCTCTCAGGATCAGTTTCCTCAAATTTAAAAAGGTGTTGAGTTCAACAGACAATAAAGCCGTGCTTACCTCGAAATCTCTGCTTCCATATCCTTATATCAGATTTGGAAGAGACCTCAAGTGCCATTTGGTTCAATTCATACTTAAACCACCCCTCTCCCCTAACCCCTGTGTGGTCATCCAGGCTTTTGGAGGATATGTGTAGTCATGGATAAAGCACTGAATTTGGCTCAAGAATACCCAAGTTCAATTTATAAGCTTTTTGAATGTGGACAAGTCAAGTAACTGCTCCGTAACTTAGGTCCCACATCTATAAAATGAGGAAGTTAAGACTTTTAAGATCCTTTTTTATTATCCTAGGACCCTTTGCTTGAAGACCTACACATAGGGATGTCTACCCTCTTTTCATGAAACGCTTTCCACTCTGGGAAAATAAGGAAACGCTTTCTCTCCTTTCTCTCTGTCTCTCTCTATCTCTCTGTCTCTGTCTCTCTGTCTCTGTCTCTGTCTCTCTCTGTGTGTGTCTCTCTCTGTCTTTCTGTCTGTCTCTGTCTGTCTCTCTCTCTCTTCCTACTCTTCCTCTTCCTCTTATTTTTCAACCAAAATCTGCCTCACTGTAATGTCTAATCATTGTCTCTAGTTATCTCCACTCTGACTACTTATAATAAATCTATTCCTTCTTCCATTGACCAACCTTTCCAATACTTATCTTTGTTTTTGCTTGTGTTTATATCTCACACTTAGCACATCTGGAACATAGTATTTAGAAATGCTTATTGACTTCCCTTGACTTGAAGACAATTCTTATGTCCTCCATAAGCATCCCCAGACCCTTATATGTCAAGCACTTGAGGTCATTCACCATCCTGGAAGACCTTCTTTGCATACTTTCCTTCTTAAACTATGTTTCTTAGAACTGAACCCAACCCTCCATACGTGGTGTGATCAGGACAACTCTTCAGCCACCACCCTGTTCCTGGTCACTAAAACTCTCTCACCACAGCCTAAGATTGCATGTTGTCATTATGTTGCCCTATCCACAGCCTTAGAGATTAGAAAACCCCTGAAGGCAGGAGGCCTATGCCTGTTTCAATGGTCACCCTTCAATAGCAAAAACTTAGTAAGAACACAAATGCTTTCTCTATAATACCTTGCTCAGGGGAATAAAAAACTTCTACTGAAGTCACTGAATATTCTATTTTGGGGGCATCTAGACCCCAGAGTTCTTTCACAGAAAGAACATCTGGAAAAATTGGTTAGAGTCACTCCTCCTGAAGGAAGAGTGAGCCCACTTTCCTCTGGATGCTGCTCAAGAGTCTTTGCTGAATGCACCCTCACTAAGTCTGTCAGGACACTATCCACTGCACCCAGGTAGTTAATTAACACATGGTGCTGCCCTTAAAGAGTGATTAAGTTTGACTTTGATTGAGAAAACCTAAGACTCAGAACTTGGATGCAATTCCATTTCTCTTCTGCTTCAAGTAAACTATTTTCTATATTCCCTCATGGTTTATTAATAGCAGAAGTGCCTTCTTCCAAGTTCATTTTTGCAAGGTGATCATTCTAGTTAATTTCTCTTGTCCTCTTGTCCAGGATTAAATATTTATCCTCTTAATATTTCTGTGAACTGGCATTCTCAGAAAGAAGATGCAGGGGCTGTGTCACTATCTACTGATTTCTCAGAAATCACTCGGAAAAATACTTTCTGGTGTTGTGCAACAACAAACATACAAATAGAAATGGTAATAACCTCTAACCATCTGAAAATGGCCTCCAAATTAAGCTTCTAGAGGTATTGCCATGCTTTCCTTAATTCTTAGCCTATGATGCTTCAAATGAAGTCCCTAATACATAACAAAAGACATGATGGAACCAGATCCAAAAAGGGTAAAATTGGAAGGTGGAAAGAAATGTGGTGATGATGGTTAAAAATATTTCTCTGATCCAAAAAAGAGCATTTTAATAACATTGCATTCATTGAGTTATAATTTGTTCTACCATCCTCATTCATAGGTAATACATTCCTACTATATCATATAGATAAATATAGATGTAGATGGATGCTATATAGACACATAATATAGACACTTTTGCTTTACATAAATTCACATTATGCAAATTCAACTTCATTGTAAAGAATTCTGAAAGAAATCTTTATTCCAAAAAAAAAATCTATGTTAACCTTGCTATAATCTGCTGTCTCTGTCTCTCTGTCTCTCTATATCCCCCCTCCCCTTCATTCCCCTCCCCTGTCTCTTATGCCCTTTGGCTGAATCCACAGCTTCCCATCCCTCCCCTCAAAAACCCCACATAACTAAACTAAAGAAAAAAACCTTCTAAGATAAAGTAGAAGAGCAGAACAGATGAGGAGAGCCACTGTGAGATCAACAGCTTCACTTTAGACCTCTGGCACCTAGAGAGGAGAACTTTGACCCTTTCCATCCATCTGGCCCTATCTTCCCTTGGTCAGTCCTCAGGTACCAAGTGTCTATCCCAGATGCTTGTTCCTCCTCTTTCTCTCACTTCTCTGTCCCCAGTCCCCACATGTCCTTGAACCATTTGGTGGCCTTCTCTCTCCACAGTCTTCCCTTTCCATGTGCTTGGACAAATTCACATTACATAAAAATCACTTTTTGTAGAGTTTTGCAGAAAGGTCCACTTATGTAAAACAAAGTGAGTACTACCTATGAATATATACATGCATACATTCATATATACATATATGCATGTATAACCTATTATTTTTTTGTTTTTATTGAATTATTGGTTTCTATGTATACTGATGCTATGAGGATTAACTTCAATTCAATAAACAGAACACCATTTCCTAAAGAATAAAACAAATTTAGAATATCTATGGTGGTTTTGTAACCAAATGGATAGAGGGACATGATTACAATTGAATTTTTGGGGGGCAATGAGGGTTAAGTGCCTTACCCAGTGTCACACAGCTAGTAAGTGAGGCTGGATTTGAAATCAGATCCTGACTCTTATCTTATTATGCATATGGCCAAACATGAAAAAATTTCATGTAACACACCTAATCTCTTAGAATCATGCCATTCTCCCCAAAGTCAAAAATAATTATTAAATATATTTTCCACAAATAAAGAGACTAATGGTATTGTACAACTAGATAGATCTTAGCAAACATCTCTCCTTGCTACTTGATTTAGCAATGCATCCACTGTTCGCTGAGATTATCTCAGTAGTAATAGAGCTCAGAGTAGAACTCATTTTTCCTGATTTCTAGCCTAATGACCTTTTCATTGTCACATCACCTCATTTATATATACACTGACATGTAAAGTTTATGTAAAGATGTAGTATGTATTCATAAGCATACCAGTACACACATTAGAATTTTTGAATTGACACACAGGTATATACATGTCATTCCTGGCAGATGATGAGGTCTTTCTCCTGTTCCTATTTGTGAATGACATTGTGCTGGTTACATCAAGCTCTCAGGAAGTCACAGATATCCTGGAAGAGATTCGTGATCCCTCAGGAGCTTGACATATATTCCCACAGCAATGACCAAGTGGATTAAGAATGTTTTGCATAGATTTTAGCACGCTTCTGAATAGACACCATAGTGTTGGTTTGACTATGTTTATCTGGAACAGACAAGAGATATGAACAATGAGATGAGTCCAGAATTCAAAAATGAGTATAAGACTGAATTGAACTATTTTCCAAAACAAATACTTTACTGGTATTGCTAGATGACAGCAAGGTTTGGAACTCAACTGGTTCTGAAGAGCCAAAGATGAGCATTCCCCAGAAGGAAATGGAGGGGCATATGCCAGGTATGAGAAGGACAGAAGTAAAGAGCATCTTCCAAGAATTATATAGCAGGCAAAGAAGATATCTTAGTTACATGGAAAGAGAAGGGCAAGTACAGTCAGAGGGCTAGAGCATTCAACTGAGACCCTAATTATGGGAGAAAGTGAGGAAAGTCTTTGAGATGGGGGCGGAGCTTTCTATGGCAAACATATGTGAAGAGAGAGATGAGAGGCACACAGAATGGCAAGTCATGGAAAGGAGATATTTGCATCAGTGGAGGGATCTCCCAATTCAAATAATTTGTAGATCTATTTGAGTAGACACCACATGAACGTGTATATGCTTGCACACGTGTACACATGCACATACATACACTCATACATAAGCATACACATGTATGCATACATATAGACATACTACAGTGCACAGTATACATATGCATGATCACATATGTATGTATATATAACACATATATGCATATGCCCATAACACTCTCTTTCAAGCATATGTACATGCACATGAATTCACACCCTTGTGCTCACATCCATACATATTCAGGATGTGCCAAAAATCTTTGGGCAGTTTCAAACTTTAATATCTTAATTTAAGCTTTAATAGCTTAAAACTGAATTAAGACTTTTGAACATACATACATACATATATGTGTGTGTATGTTGGAAGAACTAGAATTGTGGATAAAATACTGGACTTTTTGCTGAAAAGACCTAGGCTTAAATTCTACCCCCGACATGAACTAGCTGTGAGACCCTGAGTCCCTGTAAGCCTCAGGTTCTTCATCCTTCAAATGAGAATAATAACTGCAACTGGCCTCACAGGAATCTTGTGAGGTTCCAAAGAGATAACATCTGGAGAGCTCTGGGCAAACCTGAAAAGGCTAGAGAAATGCTAAATAGTATTCCTTTTATTCTCATGTTTGTTAAAGGCAGAAGGCATCTGACACCCACTGGCCATTTAAGGACATTTACCTCTCTGTGCTTTAGGCAACCCTATAAGATTATAAGTTACTGAGAAAATGTTGACAAAAATTGGTGGAGGGGCCTTCCTCACCTGGGAGTTCCCCATGCCAATCAAATTAAAGGTCCAATCCCTATTCCTATCCCTTTCTCTATTGTTGTTATGAAGAGAACACAAATTATGCAGGAGCCTCACATCTCTACTCTCTGGGGTAGGCACCTTCCCTTACCTTCAAAGTCCTCCCCCCAGGGAACTCTTCAAGAAAAGCATGGAAAATTTTGTGGATGATTAAAAGAGAGGATATAGGCAAAGTACTTTGCAAAATTTAATGCTCTAGATGAATGTCAACTATTGTTATAAGCTATTATTATCACCTAACTGGGATGCTGTAGAAAAAGACTTTGGTAGGGGCAGCTAGGTGGTACAATGGATAAAGCACTGGGCCTGAATTCATGAGGACCTAAGTTCAAATCCAGCCTCAGATACTTGACACTTACTAGCTGTGTGATACTGGGCAAGTCACAACCCTAATTGCCCTACAAAAAAAAAAGAAAAGAAAAGAAAAGAAAAAAGAAAGAAAGAAAAAGATTGTGGGCAAGGAAGGGACTGACTGAGCTAGTTGACTTCTGAGGTTCGTTCCAGGCATGAGATTCTATTTGGTTTTGTGATATTTTTAAAAATGTGCATATATTTTATTAGTGTATTTTGTTTTTACTTTATCTACCTTTCTGACAATAGTCCTCTCCTCACATTAAAAAAATAATAATCATTTTTATTTAAAGTTTTGAGTTCCAAATTTTATCCATTCTTCCTTCCTTTCCCTCCCCCTCCCTCAGGTGGTAAGCAATCAGATATAGGTTTTATGTGTGTGTGTGTGTGTGTGTGTGTGTGTGTGTGTGTGTGTGTGTGTGTGCAATCTCTCCTCCCCTTCTTTTAAAAAAATTTTTTTTAAGTGAGGCAATTGGGGTTAAGTGACTTGCCCAGGGTCACACAGCTAGTAAGTGTTAAGTGTCTGAGGCTGGATTTGAACTCAGGTACTCCTGACTCCAGGGCTGGTGCTCTATCCACTTCACCACCTAGCCCTCCCCCTCCCCTTCTATTAAAGAGCCATACCTTGGTAAAAAAGAAATTCTAAATGTAATTTAATCTCTGATACTATTTTAGATTATGGTTATGTTCTTTGAACCCTTTGTATTTTTAAACTAATTTTCTTGAATCTCGACTTTTAATCATTTTCCCTACAGTCCTAGTAAGTAACATGGACAAATGTAAATTCAGGGCTTTGAGTGATATTTTGCTTCTGCACCATGAGACAATAATTTTGCTGAATGCTGCTTTAGGCAAATTTATGGTGGTCAAAAAAGTG
This sequence comes from Dromiciops gliroides, assembly GCF_019393635.1. Lineage (NCBI taxonomy): Eukaryota > Metazoa > Chordata > Mammalia > Microbiotheria > Microbiotheriidae > Dromiciops > Dromiciops gliroides. Next base: position 6,229,350 of record NC_057865.1, on the reverse strand, counting down.
ATTATGAAAAAAAGTGATTATGCAGAGCCCAGAGGCCTCCAGTGCATCCCAGAGGTTATAGCCTCATATAATAGCACCTGATCCAACAGTGGAAAGTAAGAGTATCTGTGAATGTGGCCTTTGTATATGTGGATTGTATTTAATGCAAAAGTTGCTATCTTTAAAGTCACACTGAGGCAAATTGTTTGACAAAGGGAAAACCCATTGATTAATCTGGATGGTGAGTCTCTAAATTACCCCTTTCCCAAGTATAGCTTTTGGGTCTAGAGGGTTTATGGAGAAATGTCTGGTGGGTCTGCACAGGATGTGATACATTTCAACAAAGGAATTAGATGAACAATGGCATTAGTGAATGGTATGAATGGTATGTTCAAAGGAGAAGCCATGGCAAAATTAAAGGGCAGTCAATACTGTTTTCAGTGTCAAGAGAAAGTGAGACGGGGATACTGAGTAGTGCCTTGTGAAGTTATGGAAAGGCATCAAGAAGAGTTACATAAGATGGACAGGAATAGAAGGGTGGTGAGTGATCAGTTTTATTGAGGAATAAGGAATGAAGAATGGGGCAGGTAGGTGGTGCAGTGGATAAAGCACCGGCCCTGGATTCAAGAGTACCTGAGTTCCAATGCAGTCTCAGACACTTGACACTTACTAGCTGTGTGACCCTGGGCAAGTCACTTAACCCTCATTGCCCAGCAAAAATAAATAAATAAATAAGGAATGAAGAAGTCATCAATGACTTCATACACATATCAAAATATTCTATTTTTCTAAAAAACAATAATTGTGCTTTTTCTTTGTTTCCTTTTTACTTCCTTTTTCCTTCCTTCCTTCCTTCATTTCTTTCTTCCCTACTTCCTTCCTTCCTTCCTCCTTTCATTTCTTCCTCATTTCCCTCTTTCCTTCTTTCATTTCTCCCCTCCTGCCTCCCTCCTTCCTTTCTCTTTCCCTTTCAACCTCTCTCCCTCCTTTAAATTTTTTTTTTTACTGGCTTATTATTAAGATTCATAGGATGCAGGAATAGTCAGTTGTTATTGTTAAATTTCAATGCTTTCATAATTATTTTCCCACCATTTCAAAGATGGAAACCCCTATTCCTGATGGCTGTCTTGGTATATATGGATATGTCCTATGTAATATTTGCACACATATGCATTTAACATAATTACTCAAATGAAAGAAAAGGAGAAACCTGAAAGGCACATTTGGCCATTTTCTCCACGAGTCTCACAACATTGCCATCTAAAATAATAGAACCAAAGTTCATCCTACTTTCCTTATTTTCTTTGGCTTGTTCATTTTTCTTTCTTTGTTTGTTTCTTTTTTTTGAAGCAGCTTTTCTGATTTATCCACATTTTTATGGGAGTTAATTTTTTTGGTTGTTGTTGTTGCTTGTTTATTATCGGGATATATTTTTAGTATTTCTTCTTTGGAATTTTTTTTAAATTGACAAGATCTCATCTCTAAAGGGAACCAGCTGTTTTCCTCCCAGATCATTTTCTGAAGCTGTTGCATGCCATAATTACACTGCAATTACCCAGCAATATCCATAAACGCCAATGAGGAGTCGATATGTCCCTCGCACTCGTTCTGAGTCACAAACATGATCGATGCCTTGGGTCCCAGGCTGACGATTGCCCTCGCTTGGTAAATTCAAGGGTGCTATCACCGAAAAGATAACAGCAATTAAAAGATAGGGCTTATTTCCTGATGAGGAACTTGGGTCACAAGGTGAAACCATCAAAAGCTGTTGGTTTCTTTAAAAACTCTTTTGAAAACAAGATTTTAAAAGATAACTTTAAAAAATCTCAGATGAGTTGAAATAAAAGATAGTGTTGTGCAAATTAGCAAAGTGTAAAGGACACTGCTCTTTCTCCCTTTCTTCATTACTGTGGTGCTTGAATCATATCCACGTTTCCAGACCTGCTTTAGCTAAATCAAACCACGCCCTTTGCTTCTCTTCACTCTTCCTATCCCTAAGCTCTTCTGTATGTTTCCTGTCCTTTGAAGTTATTTACATAAATAAATTTGCTTTTTGTCATTTCAAAACTTTTTTCCTAAATCAAGCCACTAATTATACATTTATTATGTCAGAGATAAATACCAGTTGGACGTTTAGGCAGAGGAGGTGAAGACAAGCTTTGGTTCAGATGGGTTGCTAAGGATTTTCATTTTTTTTTATTTGCACAAGGATGGGGCTTTTCAGATTCCAAAGCCCTAAACATTGGAGTATTTGTCATGGAGGAGGAAGAAGTGGGATGGCCTCCATGCTGTAAGAAGCAGCTGAGCCTCTCCAGAGGCGTGCCGAGTGGAAAGGTGCACACGTGCAAACAAACCATCTCCTTTGCACATAGCATCAAGTCTGATAGGCAGCTGGGGACTGAAGTGTTTTCATAATATTTATCTTGGCAGGAGAGGCAGGAAATACTCTGATTTTGTAGCCAGCTGGGCAACCAGTGGAGGCGAGTCTTCAATGAGCGCCTTTCTGACCTTCACTGATCAGAACTTTTGACAGTTTTGAAGAATTCAGATCAAAAGAAGGCTTTAGTATCGTTTCCTGCTAAGGCTAGCACCATCTCTACTTGTAAGTGCCAAACTGTTGGGTCTTAGCTGCCAATGCTCTGGATTGATGTCAGATTTCAAAGTTGAGAGTTAAAATCACTCTCTTTCTTGCCAACACTCACACAAACCCTGGAAAACATTTCCCCAGACACGTTCCAATGGTGACAGCGAAGAGAACTGCTGGGGAAGTGTTCTCTAGGAGAGCTGGGGCTCATTTAACATCTTAGGCTTAGCATGATCCCACCCCTGTTGTCTCTCTCTTTTTTAATTAATAACACCATTACCTTTTGGAGAAGGAGATTTGTCTCTCAAAACAAACAAATTTCTTGCCGAGGCCTGGAGTGTTAGAGTGAGGGAAGAGCTACACTCTGCTACCATATTAAAAACTCTAATAAGGTCCCAGCCATTCTTTTTTCTGTAGCAGAAGTCTTGCCAAATGTCGGTGTGTGCTGATGGCAGCCACTCCAGAACAGGACCTGCTTGCATAATCAGCAGAATCCTTTTCTTTCTAGCAATTCCAACAGCTCACTGTCAAAGCACAGTGTTGATTAGTCTTTAGCAGTCAACAAAGGCTGCAGTTCCACAGATGGTCAACTGAATTGCATCAAAAACCAGCTTCCTGGTTCTCATGGACAAGAGTTGAGGAGAGTGTACAATAGACCTGGACATGGGAACCTCTGATTTAGGGAAACAAACAAAACCCACAACATGTCCTTTGACCCTGCCACGTGAATCATAGGTTCACAGGATTTGGGATTCAAAAACATCTGCTGAATAGCCTTATTTTGTAAATGGAGAAACTGATCATCAGAGGCGCTAAGTATTGTCCGTGCCTAGAATGACTCAAACACATGAATACTCCTTCCTATAGTTAATCAATATTTCTGTTAGGTTGTATGCTATCAAATAAGGAACTGACCCCAGGTCACCCAAAGGACTGGAACATTGGTGCACAGATGGCAGAGACAGGGACATTTCAAGGTTTGTGTTCTTATGTATTGTTTTCTCCTTTTCTGTAAAACTAGGATTCTGTGGTTCCAGGTCTGTCTCCCAGCAGAATAAATTGAGTTTGATTGTGTTCCAAATATCAAAAGTAATTTTTTGCACCAAGTTTCCTTTCCCAAACCATTAACTGATATGAAATTGTTGCTTAGCACTGTGCCACTCACTCATCACCCACTCACGCAGGGTTTCCCAGAAACTTAGACTTGAGTTCTTTCCCAGATCAATATCTACTCAAGATTATAGTTTATGAACTCTTTCTTGAGTGAAAACACCATGATATGGATAAGGAAGGGCCCTGAGTGCTGGCCCTAGGGTGAGGAGGACCTAAATTCAAATATAATCCCAGACACCTAGTAGCTCATGTAACTCTGCTAGCCTCGGTTTCTTCATCTCTAAAATGAACTGGAGAAGGAAATGGCAAATCACTACAGTATCTTTGCCAAGACAACCTCATATATGGAAAGCGTTAGTGAAAGGCTATTGTTTATCTAGAAGTGCTAAGTGTTTGTTTCCATTTTGGAGCAATGTCATTCATTAGAGGGTCTCCATTAGGTGGGAGAGAGCAGTAGTAAAATGACTAGATATAGCCAGCTGAATATATTCTTCAAAGTACTTTCCTTTTTGGATGACCTTCTAAGCCACAAGGACACTGTGGATCTTGGATAGCCTGTATTAACCTTAGGTGAAATAGCAAGAACAATAGAGGGAGGTGAATCATGCTGATTGTATGGGTGCAGCTCTTAGCCTGGGGTGCATTCTCTACATGTATTTATGGGTTCTTGTGAGCCCATATTTTATACATTTTCTTTGGGTGAAATAAAGGCTGCCTTGCACCTGATGCTGTCTAGAGTACTTTCATAGGTAATAGTTGAGTGACTGATTAAACACCAAAGATGGATAAGCAGTTGTCACACCAAAAGTGCTAGCCTCCCTTAATGTCCCATATACCCAATTCTCACCTGTGGCTCCAAGAGTCTGTAGCATGTTTTGGCCATGCTCTTGTAATACTGCCTTGCTAGATTGGCCAAATCAGGTGGAGGATAATCAACAGGCTTCAAACCTATTGATGAGTTAGGGGGATGTCTACCTCAAGCATATGAAGACTTCCCCCAGTGGAACGGGCAGATGAGAACATTTTTCCCAACAGCCATGATGATGACTAAAGTAGGTGCTATGGAGCCCTTCGAATTTGGTCAGACATGGAAGATTCCCAAGTGTCATCCACTAAATCCCAGGCCATTGCCAGCCATCCCCACTTATGTCTTGCCACTGGAGTTTGATGGAAGAGAGAGTTGGGTTGATGGCTTTGTGAAACTCTCCTTCATTTAAATCAAATTCTTGCACAAGTCAAGATATCACCTCATGATATTATTCATTCTCTTTGAAAACAAAGGATAAAACAACTTGAACAGTAAATAGGTTACTATTACTCATATTTGTAAGACACAGTTATGAAATTTATAAAAATAAACAGAGTAGGTGAAATATGAAGATATGAAGGACAAAGAGTGAGAGAGAGAGAGAGAGAGTGAAAGAGAGAGAGAGAAAGAAAATGAGAATGAGAATCTCCTGGGGATGCAGTCAGTATTGAACCTGAAGTATATAAGCTGAGAGCACATGGCCCAAGGTCATGGATTACACACAGATAAGGACAATGAGAAACATAGAAGTAACATGATATATCCAGGGTCCCAAAGTCAGCGTCAGAGGTGGCAACTGCAAACAGGCCTTTGGACTCACCTTCAGAATTCTATCCATTGAGGATGCAAATGGCACTAGAGTTGGCAGGGATCTTTCTTGATTTTTAAATACATGCATTATGTATATATATATATATATATATATAATACATGCATTATATATATTTCAATGTCTACTTTGTGATGAGATTAATAATCATCAACAAATACAAACATTTTAATAGATAGAAGAACTTGAAGGAGACTCAGATAAGAAATTCTGAATTTCTTTTGTGTCTCCAAGGGTCCTTTGCAGTTACTGATGAATTAGTGAAACCCAAGTGCTATACATTCAGGCCAAGAGGGAGAAAGAGTAATTGAACCTGGAAGTGACAAGAGTGGCTTTGCATAAATCACAGAGATGCCATGAAATTCTCTTTCAGATGAATATTAGTGATTACCTCCCTTCCTTCCCTTTCTTTCCTTCCTTCCTTTCTCTTTTTTTCTAACATATTTACTTGTTTATCTATCCATTTGGAATTGATGCTTGGAAGTGTTCCCTCCAATAGGCTAAAGGTGTTCCTGAGGTTGGCCCATCACTCAGCTTCTGCCACATCACCTGATCATGACCTTTTCTTGGCTTTGGCTCCCACTACAACAGATTCATGGAGACACATTAATTCTTAGCACTAATGCATGGTGAACTCTTACATAAGAAATTTTGGGAACAAGCTGATCTCTGTCCTGAGATCCTGTCTTTGTTTTTTTGCAACCTGAAGAAACAGTCTGTTTTCATTGGATCCCTATTGCTCCTGAACACCAGGAAGCTCTTGATTAAAAGTTGTTTCAAAACCTCCAGTGAACATTTGGGGATCTGAAGCAGTTTCTAAGTACATCTGGGTGATTCTCATGTGAGTCACCTTGGATCTGGTCTAACACTTTTTTTTTCATATAACAGCACAGTTTTAAGGGACATTGGTGGCCTTGGAAGTCTTTCATGGGGTGGTCACACTGGGCTATTAATATCATCACTGTAGCAGTGGTATGCCTTTCATATGAAATTCTCAAGGCCTGGTATTTATGTGCTACCAGGGAAGGCCAAAATCAGCCTCAGACAAAATCATCAAAGAGATTTGAGAAAGCTCATGATAAGGAATGAATACTTAAAGGACAGATGGGATTAACATCAGTCAAATACAATTTATTTTCATAGCCCTGCACAAACATGGTAGTTTGTACTGGGAGAAGCATTTTGTAATTATTGCCTGAGAAATCAGGAAATGTGTCCAATTGCTTTAATTCATTTTGAAATATCTAAATAATGTTAAAACTCAGGGAAAAGGTAGTCTTTTAGTAAAACTGAGGGAAAGTATTTTCCTTAAATTTGAATGACATAGAATTAGGCAGTGAGGGGAAGTCTTTGCATAAGACTGCCTTTGCTCCTATAGATCACCATCCAGCTTTGATTATACAGGTAAGTCCTTGGAGATTGCTTGAGGGCAAATAACTTCACTTTGATCTATCCAACAATATATGGTTAGTAAATGTTCAAAGTAGGATTGCATCTCAGCTCTTCCCTAATTCCCAACTCTGGACCTTGCTACCCTGCTCTTAGGTTTTCTCTGTAAAATATTTACAATTGTTGGGAAAGTGAAACTACTCATTTCTTTCTATAATGTTTAATTATTGGTCATTGGTACCTCATTTAGAAGACACGAAATTCATTCATATGAAGGAAACTTTTTCCATCTTCATGTTATATGACTGATACATTTCTACAAGTTTCTCTTTTTTTTCTCCTTTTCTTTTGGAATAAACATATACCTTTCTAATTGGGATTTCAATAGAGATGAGCTCAATCCTATATTTATTTATTTTTAAGTGAGGCAATTGGGGTTAAGTGACTTGCCCAGGGTCACACAGCTAGTAAGTGTTAAGTGCCTGAGGCCGGATTTGAACTCAGGTACTCCTGACTCCAGGGCCAGTGCTCTATCCACTGCGCCACCTAGCTGCCCCTCAATCCTATATTTAAACAAAAAAGTAGAGTTAATTAGGTAAATAACTGGAATTATTCCTCTTGTTGCTCACAAGGTATAAACTTTTAATATTTTAGCCTAAGAGGTGAAAGGAAACTACAAAGCAGCAACTAGTTGCTAAATTCAGAAAAGGAAAAGAAAACCACCATATAACTAAAGCCAAAACATACCTTAAAGTCTTTGATTCATCGTGGACCATATAGCTATATAGCTAAGATATTTCCTAAACCACTGACTTTATTTTATTGCATAATGTCATGTGTCCCTGTTTCTTTATGTGTAAAAGCTCTGACCTGTTGTTTTTTGTTTGTTTGTTTTTCATTATAATGTTCTATGTTCAAAGGGATATGTACACATGGTGGTACTAACACATGTAAGCAGGAATGAGTGGAATGGAATGACTACAAATTCCAGTGTAATGAGCCTTGGATGAGTCAGACAACCTAGGAAAGAATCAAAGTCACACATGAACCTGGGGGACTTTAAGCAAGTTATCTGATTTTACTGGACCCTGAAACTGGTGCTCCTAGGGGTCAAAGGATGCCAGGTTAAGATCCTCAGTTCTCAAGGTTGCTTTGAATTTTAAATATGATCTCTTCTTTTTTTCAGATGGAGATCTAATAAACTAGAGCCAAATCCATTATTCTTCTAGCATCCTGTGGAATTCTTCTGGCACTAAGCTCCAGAAGGTCAGGGATTATTTCTTTTTTTTATTTCTTTTAACTTTAATTTGTGGGATTAAACACACGTTTCCATAACAAAGCATAATAAAAACATGATTGCATATGAAACTACAAATCTACTGTGCACAACTTGCTACTCCTTTCAAGTACACAAAAATTGTCCCTTTTTCTTCTTCTTTACTTTGCCCCCTCATATCCTACAGAAGGCTTTCATTAGATACAAATAGTTATACACATACACACACATATACAGCCATATATGCAAAGTTATTCTATACATACTTCTATTTGTTGCTTCTTTTCCTGGATGTAGAAACTGCATTTTTTCATATATCTTTTATAGCTAATTTGGATATTTATGATGGTCAAAATAACTTACTCTCTCAAAGTCATTGCTTTGTGCTTTGCATCATTGGATTCTAGCATTGAGCCAATAACGAAGTCGACACTTTAGGGATATATGTGGCATTGAATACATTTACTCCAAATGAGAACTTCATATTGAGAAGCATGTGCTATTTGTTGATGCTCTTTCTCTCTGAAAATTCCTTTGTTTTCTCTTTCACAGACTTTGTACTGAATGATCTGTGTATGTGGCATCGTCCCCAGTAAAATAATAATTCTTAACAGGAGAGATTGTAGCTTTAGTTTCTGTATCCCGGTACCCAGTATGGTGCCTGGTAGACAATAGGGGCTTAGTTAAAATTTTGTGGAATTGAATCTTTTGAAAACATTTACCCAGAAGAATTGTGTTTAGCCCATGGTTCTGGTCAGGACCATAACTCCACATCTCTATCACACAGAGTGGCAGCAGGCAGTAGAAAGTAACTGAAGTCATTGGCAATATATTGTTTGTGGGGTTTTTTGTTGTTTTTTTGTGGGGTTTTTTGGTAAAGTTTCCATAGGGTTTTGTATTTGTGTAGGAAGTGAAATTGCACCTGCTCAGGTGAGGGCCTGTGTTTTCTCAGCATCAAACTGTGAGGAACATGAAGGGGCAAGAGCAGTTGTAGCCTCAAGGGAGCCATACTGGCTTGGTAAATGTGAGAATTCTGGTCAGAGATGAGATGGGCTCCAGGAAGTATTCTTCAGGTCTCATGCTCCCCTGAACGTATTGCTGGTAAGGCTTTGGTATCCACTGACCTCCACAGGGGGCCAGGAGCCAGGGATGGACATGAAGACCTTTCTGAATACGTCAGAGGAACAGGGAAGATTAGAGAAGGCCATCAGCAACAGAGAGTATTATAGAAGAACAGCAAGATTCAAAGAAGGATGGAATCTGAGAGGACCAGAGATAGGCTGAGGGATTCCCCTTCTTTTCTGTCTGATACATCAAGTTTAAGGTTCTCAAGATGCCTTTCGGAAATATGTTGAATGCTGTAACATCCAGGTTCAATCACTGACATCTATCTTTGTATGACTTTGTGGATCAAAGACAGATAGGTAGTGCCATCATGAACAGAATATCAGTCCTGGAGTCAGGAAGACGTATCTCCAAGTTCAAATCTGGCCTCAAACTCTTACTGGCTGTGTGACCTTGGGCAAGTCACTTCACCCTGTTTGCCTCTTTTTCCTGTCTGTAAAATAAGCTGGAGAAGGAAATGACAAACCACTCCAGTATCTTTACTAAGAAAATCCAAAATAGGGACATGGAGAGTCAGACATGACTGAAAAACAGCCCAGCAACAAGAACAATAACATGCACTTCAATGAATACCCCAGAATTCTGTGACTTTAGTCAGAGCAGAGAACTACCTTCTCCAAAGCCAAATACCCCAACCTGACCAGGACATACAACATAATAAAGCCTCATGAGCTTTATAAGACTCAGAATGGTTAAGGGATTTTACAGCCAGTAACACAACACTTCACAACACAACACTTCAACTGATGTCCTCCTGACAGTGCTGCTAATAATCTCCCATAGTAAATCCATTTATAAAAACCACAACGTGCTTATGGGAGTGGGAGGGGAGACATCAATTGAATTATATCCATGTAGATATAACTAGAAGGGTACATAGACATTGTCTCATCTATCACACCAACGCATATTTACTTTTTAATTTTTCCCAATGACATTTAAAAATATTTTTGTGTTCCAATTTTTTCTCACATTCTTCCTTTCCCCCTCCCAAAGCCAGCAAACAATCTGATATAGGTTATACATTACAATCATATTAAACATATGTCCACATTAGTTATGTTGTAAGAGGAGAATCAAAACAAAAGCACAAGAAAGAATAAAGAACAACCAAAAAAGCAACAACAAAAGTGAAAATAGTATGCTTTAGTCTGCATTCAGACTCCATAGTTCTTTTTCTGAATGTGGAAACCATTTCCCACCATTAGTCTTTTGGCCTTGTCTTGGATCATTGTATTTCTAAGAAGAGTTAATTCTATCACAGTTGATCATTACACAATGTTGTTGATACCATGTACAGTGTTCTCTTGGTTCTTCTCATTTCACTCATCATCAATTCAGATAAATCTTTCCAGATTTTTCTGAAATCCATCTGCTAATCATTTCTTATGGCACAAGAGTATGCCATTACATTAATTTACCTCAATTTCCAATTCTTTGTCGTCACCAAAAGAACAGCAATAAATAATTTTGTACATGTGGGTCCTTCCCTTTTTTATGACCTCTTTGGGATATTGACCTAGTAGTGGTATTTCTGGGTCAAAGAGTATGCACAATTTTGGGTGGGCATGGTTCTAAATTACCCTCTAGAATGGTTGAATCAGATCACAGCTCCACCAACAGTGCATTAGTGTTACAATTTTCCCACATCTTCTGCAAAATTTATTATTTCCCTTTTTTCATATTAGCCAATTCAATAGGTGTTAGGTGGTACTTCTGAGTAGTTTTAATTTGCATTTCTCTAATAAGTAGTGATTGAGAACATTTTTCCCCAATATGGCTGTAGATAGCTTTAATTTCTTCATCTGAAAACTGCCTGTTGATATCCTTTGATCATTTCTCAAGTGTGGAATACTTATATTCTTATATATATATGATTCAGTTCTCTATATATTTTAGAAATGAGGCCTTTATCAGAAACACTGGCTGTAAAAAATGTTCCCCAGCTTTCTGCTTCCCTTCTAATCTTATTTATATTGGTTTTGTTTGTATAAAACCTTTTTAATTGAATGTAGTCAAAATGATCCACTCTCCATTTCATAATGTTCTCTATCTCAGCTTTTAGCATATATTCTTCCCCTCTCCATAAATATGACTAGTAAACTATTCTTTCCTTTTCTAATTTATTTGTTTGTTTGTTTTTGTTTTGTGGGGTAATGAGGGTTAAGTGACTTGCCCAAGGTCACACAGCTAGTAAGTGTCAAGTGTCGGAGGCCGGATTTGAACTCAAGTCTTCCTGAATCCAGGGCCAATGCTCTATCCACTGTGCCATCCAGCTGCCCTATTCCTTCCTTTTCTAATTCACCTATGTTATCATGCTTTATGTCTAGATCATATACCCATTTTGACTTCACTTTGATGTATGGTATAAGATGTTTGTCTATGCTTCATTTCTGTCATATCATTTTCCAGTTTTCCCAGCAGTTTTTGTCAAATAGTAAGTTCTTATCCTGGTGCCTAGAGTCACTGTGTATATCAAACAGAAGATAGCTATATTCATTTACTACTATATTTTGTGTGCCTAAGCTGTTCCACTGATCCACCTTTCTATTTCTTAGGCAGTACCAAATAGTTTTGGGGTTTTGTTTTTGTTTTTGTTTTTTTTAGTGAGGCAATTGGGGTTAAGTGACTTGCCCAGGGTCACACAGCTAGTGAGTGTTAAGTGTCTAAGGCTGGATTTAAACTCAGGTACTCCTGATTCCAGGGCTGGTGCTCTATCCACTGTGCCACCTACCTGCCCCTAGTACCAAATAGTTTTGATGGTTGCTGCCTTATAATATAGTTTTGGATCTGGTACAGCTAAGCCACCTTCCTTTGCTTTATTTTTTCATTATTTCCCTTCATATTCTTGAACTTTTGTTCTTCTGTATGAATTTTGTTATTATTTTTTTATTTCTATGATTTTTTTTGGTAGTTTGATTGGTATGGCCCTGAATAAGTAGATTTCTTTAGGTAGAATTGTCATTTTTATTATATTAGCATGGCCTACCCGTGAGCAATTTATATTTTTCCATTTGTTTAGTTCTGGTTTTATTTATGTGAAAACCACACTATTTTAGAGGAGGAAACTGAAGCCCTGTGTGGGAAGGTGCCTTCCCCACATGTCTGTTACCACTCATCTCAGTTCCTTTTTCTCCTCTCTGGGTTCCTGATCAATGAATTCCTCTGACTGATTCCCTTTTGGTCTTTGCCTCCTACTATGATTTGGGGCCCCAAAAGAGAATTTTGTGAATGCTTCTGAACACTATCAAAAGACCATAGACAGGGGCAGCTAGGTAGCACAGTGTATAGAGCACCAGGCCTGGAGTCAGGAGGACCTGAGTTCAAATCTGGCCTCAGACACATAACACTTACTTGCTGTGTGACCCTGGGCACGTCACTTGACCCCTATTGCCTCACCAAAAAAAAAAAAAAAGTCCATGGACAAAAAAAGCCACCAATGGTCAAGTAGGAATGATGGTCAAGAGATTGTTATTTCCCATCCTCCTAATAATTGCCTGGTCTCTTAAAGATTTAGATAGTTTGAAATGGCAGGGAGATGAGGATGAAAAAAAATACTAGAAAATTGTGTTTACCCTATATAGACACACATAGACTTTTTTTTTGGTTTTTTGATTGTTCGTTTTTTTGGTGAGGCATTTGCTGTTAAGTGACTTGCCCAGGGTCACACAACTAGTAAGTGTCAATAGTCTGAGGTCGAATTTGAACTCAGGTCCTCCTGAATCCAGGGCCGGTGCTCTATCCACTGGCTGCCCCCTACACATAGACTTTTAATCCTTTCGTCAAATATCTTCCTTTAAAGAAAGAAAGAAAAAACACTGTAAGGAGAAACTTTCAGGGAAAGGAATTGAATTCCAGAGTGGAGGTGCAACATATTTCCTTTGAATCTTGATGGCCTGACCTCTCCCTTTGTTTCCAAGATCAGTACCATAATTTCCCTTAATTAAATGATGCAGCTCCTCAGAATTAATAATAACCTCACAAAGAGAACCTGGCTCAGATTACTCTAATGACCCATCTGAATAGGAAGAACAGATTGCACAGACTCAATGGAGAAGTAAAAGCCAGGAGGAAGCAGTAGTTACTTACCCAACAAGATATTCATCAGCCTTACACAAAACTTGAGATACTGACCTGGGACCATTGCTTAAGCAACAAATAACACGCGCTTTACTTTTAAACAAATCTGTATAGTTATGCATGACCTCAGAGACCATGGACAAGAAATTCGTTTAAGGATTCCCATACTTGGAATACACTAAGTAACCATGGGATCAATATGAAAGTTACACATTTGGCCCTCGAATAAATCCAGGGAACGAAATTTACCAGGATCAAACCAGTGGCCTATAAATACAAACCCAGAATAATGGTTTAAAATTAAAAAAAAAAACAAAATATGTATAATTGCAAAAGAAACCAATCATATGGAAATGATGTTGGAAAAATAGCCTTAAAAACAAAGTTCACCATCACCGGGTTAAGAACCCCTGATAAAGAACCAATGCTAAGTTGGAATCTGTTGGCTTCCTCTCTTTTATTTTCCAGTGTCTATCTTCCAAATGCTGCTATCTCCATTCCCATCCCCTAACTGACCAATCTAAGCATTTTACAAGGGTTGGACAATTGGCTAATATAGCCTCTTATCTGTAAAGTTAATTAATGGCTGCTATCTCCTGCACCAAACTCCCATTCTAAGGTTTAATATCTTTAATTGGCCAATTACACTTGTAACTTTTGTGGATTAAAAACCTCTGCAGGGTTCAAGAATTATCTCAATTTCTGATTTTGGATGCAAAACATAATGTAAGTCCTGAATCACTCCTCTCTGAGCTACTTCCTCTGTGGGCTCCTAGAGGGAGAGGTGGGGAAATTAAAATCATGCTCTCCCACTGCTCAAGAAAATTTCAACCTTTTATTAGATCTTGATTAGATTTGATTTTTGAGAACACTTTTTTTCTTTATTTGGCACTGTGATTTTTAGAGACTCCCATGATCGGTGCATGCCTTCCCTAGGATTTAACCTGGAAGTGGCCCCACAACCCACATTTTCAACTTAAGTTACTCAAACATGGCTTTCTGGAGACTCAGTTTCCACATAGGCCTTTGGAAATTTTAACCTCCCTAGTCACTTAGAGTCCATGACCATTTTTACTATCAGGTATTGCTTTTCATTTAAAGCTCTGAATTTGTGTCATTAACTTCAAAACTCCATCTCAATAATTTTGATCTTTCTTGCTTCATTTCATTATTATATTATATTATTTACATACATTCCATTTCCTTGGGTAGCATCATGAGTGAGTGTTTTTGAGATTCCCTAAATGTTTCTGAAAGAGTTAATTTTCACTTGTAAACCCCTCGAGGTAGCTAAGAAGCACCAATGAACAAAGCTCTGGGTATGGAGTCAGGAATGATTGAGTTCAAATCCAGCCTCAGACAGTATGACCCAGGACAAGTCACTTAACCTATACAGTTTCCTCAATGGTAAAATGAACCTAATAATAGTACCTACCTACCAGGGTTCTTGTGAGGATCAAAGGTGTTAATATTTGTAAAGCACTTAGCACAGTGCCTGGCACATAATAGGTTGTTTATCTTCCCCTCACCTTGAGAGCAGGGGCTATTTTGATTGTACAATCTCTAGGATCTTGCACAAAGCCAAGCATATTGTAGAAGACTGATACATGCTTGGTGAATGAATAAATATATATTCTAGTAGTCTTCAATTATGTGCTTCATACAGTACTTGGTACATAGTAGGTTCTTAATAAATATTTATTGATTGGTTGATTATTGATTTTAAACTATTGACTTAGGTAATAGTGATACAAGTGTTTCATTACATTGTAAATAAAAATATGTTAGTTGGGGCAGGGGAAGCAAAGGTACAGCTCATATGGCCCCTGTTCACAAGAAGCTTTTATCTTCATTAATAATTTTAAAAAATAGGATACTTCAAAGAAGTAGCTAGTCATTGATAAGGATTCATGTGCTTTCTAAAAGGACACTTGAAGACTTTGATAGACCTAAGTTATCATCAGTGTTCCTCATTCCTTCAACACAATAATATTTTCTCTTTCTGTGTGGTTCTTCCCCATACCTTCTAATATATCATCCATAGAAGATCTACCCAATAGTCACAAATGGAGAAATTTCAAATGCTGTAAATAAGTTCACTTACCAGGTATGTACACATAGATTATGAGGTTGACACATGCATTGCCATAGCTAACTCACTTTTTGGGAGGCTGTGAAAGAAAGCATGCAAGAGAAAAGGTATTGGGCCACCTAACAAACTGAAGATCTATAGATCCATTGTGCTGACTTCACTGTTGTATGATTATGAAACCTTGAGGGTCTACCAATGCCATGCAAGGAAACTGAATCAGTTCCATTTGAATTATCTTAGGAAGATTCTGAAGATCACCTGGCAAGATAAAATACCAGACACTGAGGTTCTTTCCTGAGCTGAAATGCCAAGCATTCAAAAACTCTACTACAGAGAATATGACTCAAACAGTCTGGCTGGGTTGTTCAAATGCCCAAAGCACTTTTGCCTAAAATACCATTTTATGAAGAATTCACACAAGGCAAGTACCCACATTAAGGTCAGAAATGTTACAAGGATGCTCTCAAGGTCTCTCTAAAGAATTTTGGACTCAATTGGGAGAGAGGGGAGACACAGACACAGAACTAGGGTTAAAAACCAGGTTCTCTGACTCCAAAATCAAATTTTTTCTATACTCTCCATTTAAAAAAAATGAATTTCACAACAACTTGCAAGGAAAATACTGTTATTTTTCTTATTTTACAGATGAGGAAACTGAGGCACAGAGGTTAAATTATTTAGCTAAGGTCACATAGCGATTAAGTCTCTGGTATGGAACATGTTTTTCTTTTTAAAAATCATTATGGATTTATTTTTAACGTTTATTCTTTAAATTTTACATTCCAAATTCTCTCCCTCTCTATAGCCCCTACCCTATCCATTGGGAATACAAATAATATGATATCCATTATACATATGAAATTGTGCAAAATATATTTCGATATTATCCATGTTGAAAAAAGCAAGAATTAAGAAAGTGAAAAAAATGTTTCAATTTGCATTCAGAGTTCATCAATTCTCTCTCTCAGGAGGTGGATAGCATTTTTTTATCATCAGTCCTTTGGAAAAGTCTTGGTTCATTTTATTGATCAGAGTAACCAAGTTTTTCACAGTCGATCTTTATTACAATATTACTGTTACTACATAAAATGTTCTACTGGTTCTGTTCAGTTCACTTTTTATCAGTTCATATAGTCTTCCCAGGTTTTTCTGAAACTGTCCTGCTCATCATTTCTTATAGCAAAATAGTATTCCACCACAATCATATACCATAGTTTGTTCAGCCATTTCTGAAGAGAAGGACATATCCTCACTTTCCTATTCTTTGACACAACAAAAAAAGAGCTGCTATAAATAGTTTATACAAATGGATCCTTTTCTCTTTTCTTTGATCTCTTTGGGATACAGCCCTAGAAGTGTTATTGATGGGTCAAAGGATTTATACAGTTTTATATTCCTTTGGGCATAGTTCCAAGTTGTCCTTCAAAACAGTTGGGCCCGTTTACATCTCTACCAAGAGTACATTAATGGACTTATTTTCACATCTTCTCCAGCACTGGTCATTCTCCTTTTCTGTCACATTAGCCAAGCTGATAGGTTCATGAGGTAGTGCTAAAATGAGATTTGAATTCATGTCCTCAGAACTACAATCTAATGTTTTTTCTATCACTCAATGTATGTGTATGTTTATATATTTACTCACATACATATATGGATACACACACATATATGTATATTTATGTGTATATATGTATATATAATATACACACATATGTTTCCACATATATGTGTATATAGTATATGTGTATATACATACACATGCACACTATAATTTGAAAACAGAGTGATTGCACCAGAGAGAACAACATTATAGTTGAATCCATTTTGAGGTGGAAAAAGGAACTATGGACAAGGGAATTTGATTTTGTTTTTTTTTGTTTGTTTTTGTTTAGTAAAGTTTAGTTTTTTGGGGTGAGGCAATTGGGGTTAAGTGACTTGCCCAGGGTCACACAGCTAGTAAGTGTTAAGTGTCTGAGGCCAGATTTGAACTCAGGTCCTCCTGAATCCAGGGCCAGTGCTCTATCCACTGTGCCACCTAGCTGTTGACAAGGGAATTTGAAATGATATCAAGTGACAAACTAGGAATGCTTAGTCTAGAGGAGAAAAGAGCTAGGAGGCTTAGAGTTAGTCTTCATACTTAAATATTTAAATGATTGTCACATAAAAGAGCAATATTACTTGTTCTAAATAGCTTTATGGAGATAAACATATGACCAATGGGATTTCATAGGTTTTTTTGTTTTTGTTTTTGTTTTTTTCTGGAGATTTAATCCAATAGCTCAGGAAAAGTCCTAAATAATTAATAACTACTCCTCTTCCTCTGTCATCATCATCTTCTTCTCTTCCTCCTCCCTCCTTTTCCTTTCCCACTCTTCCTTCTCCTTATCTCCCTTGTTCCCTGTTCAGTTCTGGACATTCTATTTTAGAATGGACATTCATGAATTAGGATTTGTTCAGAGAAGCATACCCAGGATAGTGAAGGATATTGAGAGCATCTCATATGATGATTGGTTGAAGAATGTGAGCATGTTTAGCCTAGAGCAAATAAATAGGGATGAGGAACATAACTGTTGCAAATTATTTAAATGGCTCTCACTTATATGTGTGTGGGGGATGATTTGATTTGATTTCAGCCCCACTGAGAGTGGTGATGGGTAGAAGTTATAGAGGAGAGATGTAAGACTTGAGAAAAAGGAAAATGTCTCAATAATTTGAGTTACCCTGAAGGGGAAGGTAGCAGGCTTCCATTAATGGAAGTCTTAACGTCAATGATTAAAAAAAAAACACTCATCAGGAATGTTGGAGAGGGTACTCTCATTTAGATACTCATTACCCAGTGACAAAAGCCTCTGAAGTCTTTCCCATGCTGACATTTGCTGAATTAGCTAATTTAATTTCAGATCCTTGAGTGTGAACAAAAACATGCAGGCATACAGAGAAATCTCCTTTTCTTAGGCTTCCATCCTTGAAAAAAATATTACTTTAAAGTTGGCAACATGAATGCCAGTGACCTGGAACAAGTCCTCAAGAATGCAATCCCAGGTGAAGAAAACAAGCTCTATCTAGGAGTTGGTGAACCATGAACACTCAGTGAGCTTGTCAGAGGCCAAGGAGATAGCACTGGCCCATTGGGTGAGTCGTGAAGAATCCTTGAAGATCTTAACAGAGTCCCTAGAATTTTCATTGCTCAAACATAAGCCTTGCTGGGTAGACTTTTAGGTTCTCTGGGCAGGAGGAAATTCTAGAACAAGACTGCTCACAGAAAGTCAAGATCTAACAAGGAATCTTATTTTCCAAGCACCCAAGTCCAATCAGCTACTCTCAGAAAAGTCATGGACATATTTCTGGACTGTGGAAAGGGATCCTATCAGGGTGTTTGTCTCAGTATACTGGAGTCATAAAACCATAGAAACCCAGGGAGAACCTGCAGCTTCCCCTGGCTTAGCTCACTTGACTTAGTTCTATCTGTGTCAGTAGGTCCAGAACTTTTCCTCATATATAAATCACTTTGTGCAAGGTTGGCCTTTGGCATTCATTTGATTCTTGCTTTAGTCCTGCTTGTATTCAGGTTTAAGATATTGGGGCTGTGCTTTGTGCCAAGGCAAATTCCAACATTCATGCCCTTGATCCCATCTCTTCCTGCCTCCTTTGGAAACTTGCCCCATATTTATTTTGCTAAATCTACTCTTCCTATTTACCTCTTTTGCCATCTTCAAAGATGTGCTTTTATCCTACATTTCTTCTCCTCTTTGCTAAATTTCTAGATCAAATAATCTACATCTGCTTCCTCTCAACTCTGTTCTTTAAGATGATGATCCTGTAATATTCTCCATCACCTTCTCCATCATCCCACACATCTATTCAATTTTCAACTCCCATCAAAATTCACCCTGCAAGGTGTCTTGTACATGTCTTATCCATTGAATTCCTACAACTGCCATCATAGTTCAGACCCTCATCACCTCTTAACTGGATGCTATAGGTATTCTCTCTGGATTCTCCCTTTTCTAGTCCATTCTCTTAAAATAATCTCTCAAAATCACAAATGAACCCTCTCTATCCCCTGAGTAAAAATATTCAGTGGCTCCCTAATGCTGCTAGGATATAATACAAATTCCATTGAATAATAAGTAATGTCCTTCACCACCTAGTCCTTACCTTGATTTCTAGTCCTGTTCACATTACTGATTCATACAACCTACAATCCAGACCAAAGGGACAATTTACTGTTCTCCATCTTATTATCCCTTATGGAAATCTACATTGTAAGAACTGATTAAAGTACGTACATAATATAAACATGTATTTCTCTTCCTTAGATGTTGATATTGAAGGACACTCATAACTTGAGATGTGCATTGCTTATCCTTGGATATTTTCAGAACAGAATGAAATTTAACAGCTATCTGAGAGAGAGAGAGAGAGAGAGAGAGAGAGAGAGAGAGAGAGAGAGAGAGAGAGAGAGAGAGAGAGAGAATCACTAAGATCACTAGCAATAAAAGTGACTCAATTTTTTAAATGATCAGGGAGAAAAGAGCAAGAAAACAAGACACCTACTTTTCCAATTTCCTGTGCATTGTTATATGTGTGAGGAAGTTGTTTGGGGTTGTGACCTTCAGAACTGAAAAAGCTTAATGTTTTCCTTTGACACTTTCTATGTTCTCAAACTCTTTGACTTCTTGCCTCTGCCTCAGTGTTAAACTCAGTTCACCAGCAAGTGCCAAAGGACTAACTGCATCCCCCCCCATCCTTGTCCTTAATTATAATGACTTGTGCATATGGGCAATTAGTCATACCTTCCTCAGGAATGCTTGTGCACTTGCCACAAATACAGGGATAGACATGACAGGGAGAAACAAAGCCAGACTGGCTTGGACTCTGTAATTGCAGCTCTCCCTAGCATAGTGGAGAAAGTAATGGAACTTTTAAAACTTTATTCTGTGGCTTACTCATACCATAAGGTTTAATAGTGAATTAATCATCTGTGTACCAGGGGAGGATGGCTTGATCAATATCAGAAATATCTTCTCCACTAAGGCAACACTTTTGATAAGTACACTTTGAATAAAACTCCTTTATGAACTGAGTCATATTTCTTGAAACATTAAACCAATAAGTATTATATTGAGCTTGGAATGAGGGTGATCTCAGCAACACATCTGACCGGACTAACCAAAGTGTGCCCATCTATACATCCATATCTATGCAGTAAGCACATCTAATGCATTATTAACAAAGACTGAAAATAATAATGGACCCGGAATTAATCTTTCATGAGAAATATGAATCCTTGATCCTGTGCTTACAAAAGGAACAATTGAATTTATCTAAACCAGTGGAGAGTTCAAAGGCAAAACAAGAAAAATAAACAGCTATACTATCCTATCCCCAATCATTTAATGCTGAAGTTAAATGTTCCAAAGGTTTAATAAATGATAGAACATTGCTGATAGATTATTATTTCTAACTAATGTGTAGCAAAGACTAGTTAAACTGACACCAGCTTGTCATAGGTTTTTTTTTTCCTCCAAATAATATCTTGCCAACATACTGCCTATTCCCCAAAGTCTTTTAAACAAGAAACAAAGATGTTAGGAACAATGTTCAATTTGTCTAATTATGACTTGATCTGCTATTTCTTTCTAGATCTCTTTATGTTGAAATTGGTGATTAGTGTATATTGTAATGTTTTGAAAATAGAATTCCTGTTCTTTATCAATAGGGCAATAATTAGGATTGCTGGCAACACACCCCAGACTATGGGGAAATTTAATCTATAGTGAGGAAGACTTTTTTAAAAAAAATGTACTGCCTCAAGACCATGTTTGGCACCCTGCCTCTGGTGTGTATATCAAAATAAATTTAAAAAAATAAAGGAGTCAAATAAAAACCTACCATTTTAAAGAAGAGAACATCATTCTTTCCAAACAAACTTTAGGAAGTTCTCAATAAGAAACATAATTATGCATCTTTTCACAAGGAATCAAGAAAAAAAAGACAAATAATTCTAAAGATTGGGAATCGCTTATATTTAAGTTCTTCAACAGAAAGTTCACTCTTCAAATTTTAGTAAATTTTTATCTTTAAAGTAGGGAAAGTAAAGAGAGATATATCAAGGAATCCAAAGACATTTCTTTATCTAGGAAAGAACACGACTCTTCCCTGGGACATTCAGATGATTAGAGTGACAGTTAGAATTGGATTCCATTTGTACCAAGAGAAAGAATGCCAGTTTCCACTGCTGTTCCAGAATGTGCAGAATCTTTGGCAAGATCCTGAGCTTATATCCAACCTCCAAAGAGAGATTGACTTTGTGTGTTATTAATTGTACAATGCAATTGAAGCCAAGGGCACCCTCTTAAAGCCATGGCCAGCATGCTATCTCTGGTGCATGAGAACAAAATAAAAATTAAAATAAGAGTCAAATAGTCCATACTTCCCTACTGAGAGTCAACTGAACAGAGCTAAGCCCTAACACATGGCTGATATTGCTCCTCCCATTTTAGATGGCTTTCACCAAAGAAAAGGCCTCTTGGAGGAAGAAGAAGCTGCAACTTCTGAGGATGAAGCCAACATGGCAAAGTAGAAGAAGCACTACAGCTGAATTCTCAGAATATTCCTCTGCAAATAACTTTAAAATAATGCCTCTAATAAAATTCTAGAGCAGCACAGATAACAAAAGATTGGGGTGGGGCACTTTTCCAGCTCAAGACAACTTAAGAGGTTAGACGAAGAGGTCTATGACTACTTAAGTGGGGAGTTGTACAGGAGCATATGTGATGACAACACCAGTGGTGGTGTTAACAGGAAGCAACAGTTTCTAGAGTTCTCTACCCAGTAACTACAAAGATCACGCAGCTGGTTAGAAAGAGACTAAAAGGGAACCATATGCTAGCACTGGGTGCAGGACAGGGCAGGACTTGGAAAATCCCTTGCCTTTACCTACTTTGTGGTCACAGTTCCATAAAGAAAGGGGTGCTTTAGATCCTTAGGAATCAAGGGCAATGAAGAACATAATTATTTGCTCCTGGTTGCAAGAGAACATTGACCACACTTCTCCCTGGATTACATCACCTTGGAAGCACTGAAAACTTCCAAAATTCCCAGAAATAAATGGAAAAGAGCAATATAAAAAAGCCTAAAGTTTGGAAGAATGCCCCCTAACCTGCACCCTGGGAATAGAGTCTAATTCAAACATGAATTTAGAAGTCAAGAACTAGACTGGGAAAATGAATGAAAAAATATTAAAAGAACCTGACAATTAAAAGCTACTATAGTGAGAGAGAAGATAAGAAACAAACACAGAAAAATACAATTATCCCAAAGAAGCTACAAGCAAAGACACAACAAAAAATATTAATCAAACGCAACCACAAAAATAATTTCTACAAGGGCTAAAATGATTTTAAAAACCAAAGGTACAAAAACTCACTGAACAAAATAAACACTTGAAAAATAGAATTGGGTAAGCAGAAGCTTGACACATCAAGAAACAATAAAATAAATTCAGAAGAATGAAAAAATAGAACAAATTGTGAAATATTTCATAGTAAAAATAACTGTCCTGGAAAATAGTTTGAGATGAGATTATTCTTATAATGGCCTGCCAAAAAAAGATAAAAGAGGTAAAACTAGTCTCCCTGAAATCCATCATTAAGGAAAGATAATTGACATCATATTTCAAGAAATTGTCAAGAAAAACTGCCCCAATATCTTAGATGCAGAGGGTAAAATAGAAATTGAAAGAATCCACTTATCACCTTAAATTGATCCAAAAATTAAATAAAAACAACAACAGGAGTATTATAGATGAATTCCAGAACTGCCATGTCAGAGAGAAAATACTTCAAGCAGCCAGAAAGAAACCATTCAAATACCATGGAGCCATAGTCAGTCTCACAAAAAGTTCAGCACTACTACAATAAAGAAATGAAGAGCCTGAAATGTGATATTCCTGAAGGCAAAAAAAGTTATAATTATAACCAAGAATAACCTACAAAGTAAAGCTGAGTATATTACTTCAGGGGGAAAGTGGAAATCTAATTAAATAGACACTATCAAGCATTCTTGATGAAAATATCAGAGATGAACAAAACATCTGATGTCAAATACAACACTCAAGAAAAGTATAAAAAAGAAAACATGAATGAGAAGTCATAATGGATTCAATAAGGTTACATTGTTTATATTCCTACATAGGAAGATGATACATGTACCTTAAGAAATTCATCATTATTTCATCACTTAGAAAAATTATACATAGAGGGCATGGATGTCAATTGATCATTTTGGCATGATATAAAAATAGATGGGCAAGAAAGAGGGATTCACTAGAAGAAGGGGAAAGGGAGAAGAAGAATGAGGAAGATTATTTCAAATAAAAGAGGTGAGCAAAGGAGAGCTTTTACAGTTAGTGGGTAAATGGGAGTAGGGCTGGCAATGCTTAAACTTCACTCTCATCTGAAGTGATTCAAAGAGGAAAGAACACACATATATACATAGATATGTATATATACAAATACACATATACGTATACACATAAACCCATATTTTCTCAATTTCCTATAGAAATCTGTCTTATTCAACAAAGAAGTATTAGAGGAAGGGGATAAAATAAAGGGAATGATAAAAGGAAAGGTAGATTAATGGAGGCAGTAGTCAGAAATAAAACACACTTTTCAGAAGGGACAGAGTAAAAAGAGAGAAAAGTATAAATAAAGTAAAATAGAGGGTAATGCACAATTAGTAATCATAATTGTGAACGTAAATGGTTTGAATTCACCCATGAAATGGAAACAGAAGAATGGAGTAGACATCAGAATCTAATAATGTGTTATATAAGAGAAACACACTTGAAACAGGGAGATACACACAGAATTAAAATAAGGGTCTGGAGCAAAATGTATTATATTTCAGCTGAAGTTCAAAAAAGGAAGAGGTAGCACATGATCTCAGATAAAGCAAAAGCAAAAATAGATATAATTAACAGAGATAATCAGGGAAACTACATCTTTTTAAAAGTTGCCATAACAGTGAAGTAATATTCATAGTAAACAAATATGTACCAAAGAGCATAACATCCAACTTCTTATAGAAGGTAGATGAATTAAAGGAGAAAACAGATAGTAAAATATACTGATGGGGGAACTTTATTTTCCTTTCTCAGAACTAGTTATATCTAACCATAAAATAAATAAAAAAGAAGTTAAGGAGATGAATAGAATCTGAAAAAAGTTAGATACCATAGACCTCTGAAGAGTTACAAAAGACCTCTGAATGGGGACAGAAACATATTTTTCTTTTTCTCAACTGGTACATAACACCTTCATAAAAATTATCCCTGTGTTAGGGCACAAAAACCTTATAGCTTATATCAAAGAGCAGAAATAATATCTGCAACCTTTTCAAAGCATAATACAATAAAAATAACAATCAATAAAATTTTGTGGAAGCATAGATTAAAAATTAAATTGAAACTAAATAATCTAATCCTAAAAATGAGTAGGTCAAAGAATAAATCAAAGAAATCCTCAATATATTCATTAAAGAGCATGACAATGAGACAGCATGTCAAAATTTATGGTATGCAATCACAGCAGTACTTAGAGGAAAATTTATATCTATAATGTGTAAATCAATAAAAAAGAGAAAGAGTAGATCAATGAATTGGGCATGAAATTAAAATAAATAGAAAAAGAAAAAGAAAAGTATTCAATTCAACACAAATTGGAAATCTTGAAAATAAAAGGAGAAATTAATAAAACTGAATGCTAAAAACTATTAACTTAATAAATAAAACTAGGAGCTGGTTTTATAAAAAAAACTAATAAAATAGATAAATCACTGATTAATTTAATTAAAAAGGAACAAAACCAAATTACCAGTATTAAAAATGAAAAACATTAAATGAACTGCCAATGAAGGTACTATAAGGAATATTTTGCCCAATTATATGCCAGTATAATTGATAACCTAAATACAATGTATGAATATTTATGAAAATATATGTTACTCAGATTATTAGAAGAAAATATAGAATACTTAACCCTATTTTCAAAAAAGAAATTGAACATTTTGTATGTGAGCTTCCTAAGGAAAAATTTCTAGGACCAGAATGATTTACAAGTGAACTCTACCAATCATTTAAGGAAAAAAATAGTAACAATCCTCTATAAACTATGTGAAAAAATAGGTCCATAAGGTGTACCAAATTCCTTTTATGACACAAATATGGTTTTGGTACTTAAACCAGAGAAGACAAAAACAAAGAAACTGATAAGCCAATTTCCCTAATGAATAGTGATGCAAAAATTTTAAATAAAATACTAGCAAGGAGATTATGGTATTATATCATATTATATCATAAAGTAAGATTCATATCAACAATATTGGGGTTATTCAATATTAGGAAAACTCTAAGCATAATTGAAGTGCTGACTATAGCAATAAGGCTAGAATAAATAAATCAAAATAATTAAACGAGGCAATGGGGAAGGTAAACAACCACTCTTTGAAGGTGATATGATGGCACACTTAAAGAAACTTAGAGAACCAACTAAACTATTTAATAGAAACAATTAACAACTTTTGCAAAGTTTTTAGGACATAAAACGCCCATAAACTTATCTTCAGCATTTCTCCATATTAACAAAGAAAAGCATAAGAAAGTGATACAAAGAAAAAATACATTTAAAACAACTGCAGACAATACGAAAGAATTGGGATCTTCCTGTGAAGATAAACCCAGGGACTATATGATCACAATTACAAAACACTTTCCCCCAAAATAAAGACAATTCTTGACAACTGCAGAAATATTAATTGCTTATGCATAGGCAAATATAATAAAAAGGACAATTCTGCGTAACTTTATTTTTTTTGTGCCATATCAGCAAAGAATTATTTTTGTTGTTGTTGTCTAATCGTTTCAGTCTTGCCAAACTATTTGTTGCCAAATTTGGGGTTTCCTTGGCAACGATACTGGAGTGGTTTGCCATTTCCTTCTCCAGATAATTTTAAAGATTAGGCAAACTTAGGCAAATGAAGTAAAGTAAGTCACCCAAGGTCACACAGCTAGTAAATGTCTGGGCCCACATTTAAACTTAGGTGTTCTTGATTGTAGAATCAGTGTTCTATCCATTTTACCATCTACCCGGAAAAATATAGTAACAAGAATGATATGGAAAAACAAAATATAAAGACTATCAAGAAAATTAATGAGAAAAAATGTGAAGTAAGGTAGTCTAGTTGTTCCAAATGCCAAAGTACATTACAAAGCAGTAATCATCAAAACATTTTGGTACTGGCTAAGAAATAGAGTGGTGGATAAGTGGAAGAGATTAGGTGCACAATATTCATGAGTAAATGACCATTGTATTCTAGTGTTTCCTAAACCTAAAGACAGGGGAACTAAGTGGTACAGTGGATAAAATGCAAGGCCTGGAATCAGGAAGACTCATCTTTGTGAATTCAAATCCAGCCTCAGAAACTTGCTAGCTATGTAACCTTGGACAAGATCCAAGCTTTAGGTCGCAAGAACTCACCATTTGACAAAAGTTGCTGGGAATATCTGAAAGCAGCTTGACAGAAAATACACATAGAGTAACATTTTATACAACATATGAAAATAAGACCGAAATTGCTAAATGATTTAGACATAAAGAGGATATCATAATTAAGTCAGGGGAGCATGGAAATTCTTATCTGTCAGATGTATGGATAAGGAAAGAGTTGATAACCAAATAAAAGATAGAGAAAATTATGGGAAGTAAAAATAATAATCTTGATTATGTGAAATTAAAAAGATTTTGCACAAACAAAACCAATAATACCTAAATTAAAAGGAAAACAGGAATCTGGAAAAAAAAGTAGTAGGAAGTGTATCTGATAAAGACCTCTTGTCTCAAAAATACAAGTAACTGAGTCAAATTTATTAAAAAAAAAACTATTTCCCCCAAATACTCAATGTGAACATGAAGTATTACAAATAAAGTAATTAAAGCTATCAATAGTCACATAAAAATACTTTAAATCACTATTGATTAGAGAAATTTTAATTAGAACTACTCTGAGATGCTACCTCACACCTGTCAAACTGGCTAACATGACAGAAAATGAAAATGATAAATTCTGCAGAGGATGTAGAAAAAATTCAGACACTCATGTCAAAATAAATGCTATCTACCAGCCTTCTAGCATCTGAAGAGCTCTTGGGTGGAATAAAGATTAAACTCTGTCTGCTTTGTCCTGGATGGCAGAACTAGGGGGGGATAAGTGGGAAAGAGAAAAAGTTTTGTTGTTGTTTCAGTCATTTCAGTTGCGTCTAAATCTTCATAACTCCATTTGAGGTTTTCTTGGCAAAGATATTGGAGTGGCTTGCCATTTCCTTACAAATGAGGAAACTAACACAAACTTGGTTAAGTGATTTGCATAGGATCATAAAACTAGTAAATATCTGAAACTATATTTGAACTCAGGTATTCCTGATTCCAGGTCCAGGACTTTATCCCTTGTATTGAATTTATAATGCTGTAGAATTTCTCTCTGTAGTGTGCACTGTGATATAGTGACTGGAGGACTGGTATTGGAATAAGAAGGACCAGGGTTGAACTCCTTCTTCTGACATTTACTAACTGTATGACCATGGTCAAGTCAACCCATTTTGGATACTACCCCCCAAAATACAGATCAGCTTCTCCTCTTTAACGTGGAGTCTTAGAAGACTTGGCTACAGTGACAAAGGTATAAGCAAGTCTGGTCCAAAGGAATAAGGCTTTGAGCCATTACAAATTAATATTCCCCTATAATGGATGGAGGAATGAAGAAATGGTAATTTAATTGAATTTGATACAGATACACTAAGGCAGAAATCATATCTAGCAAAAAAATGAAATGTCCAATATTTATTTTTAGTAAGTTAAAAACAAATTTTAAAGAATAATTTGGTTTTATATGTGTATATATATTTACATGCATATGCTTATGTGCATACATATGTATATGTATATATACATGTACATATATATTTCAGAGACTGAGTTCCTCTCCAAACCTCCAAATCTCCAGATCAACATAATAGAAAAGCTTTTGTATGATTTGTAAATATATATATATGTATATATATATGTATACATATACATATATATATATATATACATACATATACTGTTGCCTCTTTGAGGAACTGCAGCTAACCTTGGCCACTTAAATTGTAGGTTCTAGTTGGGAGCCGGTTATTTCAAAGTCACAGGTTAATGGCATTGCAAATTAATAGCATTGTAGATCACTACTTTGTCAGTAGTTTCAAATTGAGGATCGAGTGACCTTCATGAACTAAAGATTGCCAGGACACTAACAGATTAAATGGCTTGCCCTTGGTCATTCAGTTTATGTACATCAAGGAAAGGACATAAACCCAGGTCTTCTTGATTCCAATTACTTTTTAAATGAATGTGATCCTGGCAATAGATGCTATCTGCTTTCCAAGGACCAGACAAGCTAAGCAAATAGTGCCTCATAACCAGTAGACTGTTGGCCACTTGGGGCTGAATTCTTTCAGTGGCCATGGCAGCCTCTGAAACCAAGACAATTACAAAGTGCTACTTAATAAAAAATGAGGAATTTATGGATTGACTTTCCCTTAAACTAGATGTTACAAGAACCAACAAAAATAAAAGATGTACGCCAAAGACCTTTCAGTTTTATGATATGTGAAATGTCTCCCATGAGGCCATGTGCTGGAATTGTAAAACTTTTCAAAGATCATCACTCCTCATGCACATGCATTAATGGGGAAAATGGGGAGGTGGGGTTAAGTACCTGAAGTTATTTTGCAAACATCAAGAACTGTTAAAGAGTTAACTATCATGAGAACAGACAATAAATTACAGCTCTATCATTATAAAATTACCAAAAGTTACAACTACATTTTTACATTTACTTTATGAAAGGTTATTTGTTTTTGCAATAGATTCACTTAAAGGGAGAAGCTCTTTGAGTTATAAAAGTTTTATGGGGGGAAAATAACCCTAAAACAATGACCAAATGGAGAATTTGTTGAACATGGGATGGTGCTATCTTCCTTTGCTTAAAATAGTTTGATATAATAAAGTATTTCCTGAATATACCTCAGGTATTTTTGTTCTGTGTTGTCATTTTTGGCAAAGGGGTGTGATATAAGAGCCCTGGAGGTGACCTCGCAAGACTTGCACAGAATAAATACCTGCTTGAATACCCAACTGGGTGCATGCATACCAAAAATAGGTCAAGGAGGCACAGAATGACTACATGGATCCAACCCATCCTGAGACCCATAATTAAGGTTCCTGTTGAACAGTAAACTTGAAGTTTAAAATCTCTGAACAGATTCTGAGCTAACAAAGGAGATGACCTGCTTGCCATTGGAAAAAGCTATCATATTTTGTTGTGGACTTTATTCAAGAACAAGTTCATACATTTACTTTGTTCCTATTTTTGTTAACATTGTAGGATTTTTTTCCAATTGAATTGATTTTCTGTTGCTTGAAGTTCAGATTATCACCATGCTCTACATAACTTGGGCTTTACCATATATTCCCCCCACCTAACATCCTTTACTATGATTTAGTTTCAGGTTTCCTCACCATCTCAATGGCCCTCTGAATGTTATCCCCCTCTTCAATGCACTACCAAATAAGGGAGTTACAGAGTAAATTGGCACTATTCACTTCTTTTCCTGGACATTATGTTTCTATTTATGCAACCTAAGTTCATGTTTGCCTGTTGGGTTATTGGGGGATATCATTGACTTACATTCAACTTATAGTACACTAAAATCCTTAAGCCTTTTTCACATCAATTAATGTATTTGCATATCTCCCACATCCTTTATTTGTGCAGTTGGATTTTTTTCTTTTCTTTTTTTTTTCTTTTGTGGGGCAATTGGGGTTAAGTGACTTGCCAAGGGTCACACAGCTAGTAAGTGTTAAGTGTCTGAGGCCAGATTTGAACTCAGGTCCTCCTGAATCCAGGGCCGGTGCTCTATTCACTGTGCCATCTAGCTGCCCCGCAGTTGGATTTTTTAACACAAGTGGAGGACTTTCTATTCTTTTTATAATGAAATTCTATCCTATTAGATCTGTGCAACCAACTGAAATCGGGCATGTTGTGGACAAGTATCAGTGCTACATGTGAGAAAAGAATTGTTTAAATGGAGAGTAGCTAGAGAATGCTGACCAAGAGACTGAAGAAGCTCATATTCATGCTTTAAAGGGCTCCTATTCTGTAAAAGAGAAGACTGCAGTCAAAAAATATCTTGGACCACTTTCTCCTGGTTCTTCCCGTTCTCTGAAAAATGGGACGGACATTTGCCCTTCTCCATCTCTGTGGCACCTTGTTTATCCTCTCAAAGATCACTGACAGATTAATCTGCATGAGAACTTGAATTAATAAAGCACACTGTGTACATACTGTGCAGAACTGATCGCTAGACTGACAGTGATATGAAGATCAAATGATGGAATGAGATTTTATGAAGCATCTCCTACATGTGAGACACGGTCCCAGGCACTAGGGCTGCATGACAAATGGACAACAACATGAAGTGGGCCTGCTCTCAAGGGAGCTTACATTATTTGATGAAATCATGAAGTTTTTCCTAAGTGCTTACTATGTTCCAGGCACTGTGCTAACCATTGGGAATACAAATTCAAGCTGAAGGAAAGACATCCTACTCACAAGCAGACACTCAAGATCAAGAATCTTGTTTGAATGGAGAAGACAATATCCCAAAACCAGATGAGAATTGGAGAGGAGGGATGGAAGAGATGGAGGTGACCATCACAGGGGCTTTGTCAATAATGTGCAGGAGAGTCAGGAGTGGAAAGAAATGAAGACTTGCCTGACATAAGTATCCTCAAAATGGAAATTCTGGGGAACCCAAATGATCAGAGGGAGAGATTGCAGGGGCAGAGTGCTTCCATTTGGTGAAGGCAAGGAGTGGAGTGAGCTTCTTGGGTGAAGCGATTTGGAGAGCATAAGAGAGAAAGTCCCAGAGAGTTAGAAGAGCAGCCTGGAGAATAATAAATGGGAAACTGTAGATACACCTCTTCCTTTTCCCAATTCTTTGCAAATTGATGCCATCCAGCTATTAGAATGAAGACTAGGACTGCTTCCTTCAGTAAATGCTATTCAGATGGATGCTTACTAAATGGGTCATGGAATTCAGGGGATCGCATCATACTATAAATACTACAAGGACCCTGCGAAGCATGTATTTGGCATTGGATGAGGGGTATTTTGTGCATGAATGGGGGTGATAGCCCAAGTGCAGAGGTAGCCTTTCGTCTGACATAGATCATATGGGAAACATTGCTCTGACCTTGGGACCTGGCAAAGGGGCACATGCCTAAAAGTGTGGGACTTGATTTACCATAAGCGTTAGGCACATATGCCAACAAATTTGTTAGAGTCTTTACTCTGGATATTGCTTCCTATTTCTCTCTCCCCCTCTAGATGGTCATAAGGTCAGGATTCTCCTGGCCTGCTCCTTGTTCCTTATTTTCAGACACAAGGAATCAACCCTTTTACCTTCCTTTCTCTCACCTTCCTTCAGGTTGTCACCACTTTGCTCAGGGTTTTCAGTTTTTCTTCTCTCCCTGTTACTATTTGGGAAATGTCTATGATCTCATGTCCAGGCAGGCCCCACATGGCTTAGGACAAGCATTGATTGCTAATTAAGTGTTATCTTATGATTATTGTTAAAGATTCTATTTTCATTACATAGAAATCATTTTTGATAGATTTGTGTATTTTCACTGAGCTAGGAATTTTTCGCTGATGATCTAAGTGCTTGGTAGCTCAACTTCTACTAGATATGTTATTGATCTGATAATTTTGCTATCATCTGTGTGACTGATAGCATCCATTAAATCTCTCTCCAGTAAAATTTTATATTTATTTTTGTGTGGTTCAACTTTTCAGTTACTTTATACTTAATTCCTTGATATTCTCAAAAGTCCTGTTCCCCAGCAGAATCCGGGTTCAAGAAGCTAGTCTAAGAGCAGAAGAAGGTGTGAGGAGTGTCTTTCATAATATTCCCCCTTCTTCCTGAAAGCTCGGTAATGTTGGTCCCTTATGTAAAATTTACTACATTTTAACAAACAGGAAATGACTCATTCCTAAGAGGGAGTCATTTGAGAATGACCTGTCTTTATAGTCATTCCACTGATTTCTCAGGACAAAGTCCAAATCTAATATGGAAGTAGCAGAAAGAATAAGATAAGAATAAAAAATTATGGCATATCATTGAAACAACTCTAACCTGATCTTATTAAACAATTTATTAATATTAAAAACTAGAAATGATCATGAAAAGGATATCAATGTCAATTATAACACTTTCATATAGAAATTTAACCAATACAAATCGTGTCACAACAAAGAGACCAAGAGAACCTAAAAACTGTCTTATTCCATAAAGACTTGATTTGCTATGAAAGTAGAGAAATATATCTGAAGATAAGATTAATTTAAAATAAAAACTCAATTTTTAAAGTCTTGAAAATGATGGTGGAAGATAATGAATATTATTGACTAATAAACATTAAGAATTAGGGATGGGATTCCAGTTTAATGAGACACCTAAATAAGAAAAGGTATCTTGAAAGTATTTAAAGATGAAGCTGAGATGAGGACAATAAAGAAAATAAGGGGGAAAACTACAAAACATTATATACTTCAATATCTTCGGAACCAAAGACAATCAACTTACTATATATTGATGTAAAATAATGAAGTCATAGTTGTGCTTATAGATAATTGTAAATGGCATTGAAGAATAAAAGACAAGCTGGAATAGATTGTTGGCCTCTACAAAGGAGACATGGGCAGCTAGGTGGCATGCAGAATTGTGCACAGGACGTGGAGTCAAGAAGATTCATCTTCCTGAGTTCAAATAGTAGACTTATTAACTTTTTAATCTTGGCAAGTCTGTTTGCCTCAGTTTCCTCATCTGTAAAATTAATTGAAAAAGGAAATGGCAAACCACTCCAAGTATCTTTGACAAGAAATCACCAGATGGGGCCACAAAGTGATGGATGTGGCTGAAATGACTCAACAACAACAATAATAACAGTAACAGCAATACAGAAGGAGTCCATGCTGTAAGAGACAATTGGAGCATATTGAGAAATCAATTCTCAAGGAATTTGGAGGAGGCCAAGATAACCTACAAAAAATCCCTAATATTACTGCTAGGGGGAAAAGTGAATGAACTAAAAACAATATTGGCTCATATGACCACTTTTGCTCTTATAGAAAAAAAAGTGTAGAAATAATGTACCCACATATCAAGGTAACCATATGTGCAAGAATTAGAAGGGGAAAAATATTTTTTGCAAGTGATATTCCACAGCGTATAGCACATTTTCACCATCACACCACTGACTAAAGATGTAAAGAAAGAGCTTACTGGGCTTAATGGTTGTTTACTATAAAGAAGCATTAAATTTGGGAGTATAAAACATTTATGGAAAATTTTTTCAGCAAAGATATTATTTCAATGCTTAAGTGAAAACTTCAAGATTCATTGAAAAGTATAGCATAATCACTATTGATTGATTACACTTTAATCAATTTCAAGGGAGGAACTTGATATCAAGAGAGTGATCTTGGCCCAGAATTGAAAGAAGATAGTAGAATGACTACAAACAAGGAATAAAATAGGAGAAGCAGTG
Organism: Dromiciops gliroides; assembly: GCF_019393635.1. NCBI lineage: Eukaryota > Metazoa > Chordata > Mammalia > Microbiotheria > Microbiotheriidae > Dromiciops > Dromiciops gliroides. The sequence continues at coordinate 6,195,362 of NC_057865.1, read as the reverse complement.
TAAGGAATCCATCAAAAATACAATAAAAATGGTTCAGTTGTGTGATGAGAGGGAGAGTCAATGTTGGTTAGCCTATATATTTCTTTAAAATGTTATGAGGGGGCGGCTAGGTGGCACAGTGGATAAAGCACCGGCCCTGGATTCAGGAGTACCTGAGTTCAAATCTGACCTGGGACACTTGACACTTACTAGCTGTGTGACCCTGGGTAAGTCACTTAACCCCCATTGCCCCACAAAAAAAAATGTTATAAGAAATTGATGACTCTTGTGCTCTTCATAGGACCTCCTGTAATGAACTAATATGAATATATAGAGAAAAGTTATGCAGGTTGGGCCAAGCATGGATAGATTACAACCTATACCATTAGAGGATATAGTCAGATTGATTGGGTAACAAATCCATGGGAGTGTGGAAAGGCACAGGGAATCAAGAAACCAAAACAGAAAATAGCATGTTATATTTCAAAAAGATCAATGGTGACAGAAACATAAAGGATGATATTAGAAAAGAAAGAAAGAAGGCAGGAAGTCAAGAAAGAAGGAAGGAAGGAAAGAAGGAAGGAAAGAAGGAAGGAAGGAAGGAAGGAAGGAAGGAAGGAAGGAAGGAAGGAAGGAAGGAAGGAAGGAAGGAAGGAAGGAAGGAAGGAAGGAAGGAAGGAAGGAAGGAAGGAAGGAAGGAAGGAAGGAAGGAAGGAAAGCAGGCTTATTAAGGACCTACTATGTGCAAGGGATTACGTTAAGTGCTTTTACAAATCTCTCATTTGATCCTCACAACAACCCTATGAGGTAGACACAATTGTTATCCCCATTTTATACTTGAGGTAACCAAGACAGATAGTGGCTAAATGACTTACCCAAGGTCACATATATGGTAAGTGTCTGAGACCAAATTTGAACGTCGGTCACCAAGAATCTTGGCCTGGTACTCTATCTACTGTGGTACCACCTAGCTAGGATTTTATTTTAAAAGAGATGACTAGTTTGGGGAAAAATAAAGCTGGCCCAGAAGCAGGAGAGAGCAGTGAGGGGGAAGCTCAATCATCTGGATATCTTGTGAGGTTCACATTCTCAGTCAAAAACAGAACACCTGGGCAGCTAGGTGGAGCAGTGAATAGAGCACCGGCCCTGGAGTCAGGAGGACCTGAGTTCAAATCCGGCCTCAGACACTTGACATTTACTAGCTGTATGACCCTGGGCAAGTCACTTAACTCCAATTGCCTCACCCAAAAAAAAAAAAGAATACATATTAATTAATTGATTTTCCTTGATGAAAATTATCATTTTGTTCTTCAAATGTAAAGGAACCAATAAGTGACTCCTAATCCAGGTCTTATTCTCACCATAAAGACACCATTGTTCACCGGGTTAAAAATATCAAGAGTGGGCAATTAGGTGGTGCAGTGGATAAAATCACTGGGCCTGGATTCAGGAGGACCTAAGTTCAAATCCAGCCTCAAACACTTGACACTTACTTGCTGTGTTACCCTGGGCAAGTCACTTAACCCTCATTGCCCTGCTCCCCCCCAAAAAATTCAAGAGCCTAAGTAATAGGTTGAGTGAATAAGTGACTTCATCACTGAATATATGATAAAAGAGAAGTAAGTCATAGAATATGCCATGTATCTTATCTTCTGGGCAAGCAAATTTCAAAAGCCTTCAAAGAAGAGTAGAATTCTCTGAAATAAAATTATTGAAGGAAAGTGTGTGTGTCTGTGTGTATACACATAACTTTCCATATTTATGTATGGGCATGAATGTATATATGTATGTGTATACACATATGTATGATATATACACTTATCTATTCACAAAACCACACACCAGGACGTTGAAGAAGGAGAGGGAGCACTGGCAGTTGGGGACATCACAAAAGGTTTTGGGCACAAGGTGGTATTTGAGCCAAATTTTGAAAGAAGCAGATGAGGAAGAAGCACAATGCAGACATGTGAGGCCACCAAGCTGAAGACCACAGCAAGGGAGATGTGTTTTTTTCTATAAGGACAAAGCAGTAAGACAGTCTGGCTGCCCAGTCAAATGAATGGAAGGGAGGAATGAAAAGAAACAAGATGATTTGTTTTCTTTACCTGCCTATTTCCTTGGGGGTCTTTCCTATAAAGAAACCAGTCATTTAACTTGGGTGATCATCTAGCTGATGTTAACATTCTCAATATGAGCATATGACCTCCCACACTGGCACATTCAAGTACCTGAACAGGCATTAAAGGGGAGGAATTTTTGCCTCCCTCAGCCAAACGCTGCTTCTTGAATCTTGCCCAGCATGGCACAGTATGCCCTGTGCTTGTGGCCAGCTGAGATCTTTCCAGCTCTCCAACTTTCTTCTCTGGGAGCCTTATCAAAGCCTTTCAACCATGATTCGGGGACCATTGACCTCGGAGCTGCAGACTACCAAGTTCCATTACACCAAAAAGCACATCACTCCTTCCTCCAGCACATTGGGGTTCATCATTTGAGTAAAGATATGACAAGGCTGTTTATCAGGCAGTAATAAGACAGATAATTGAACGGTACAAGCTCTAATTGGTCTAATTCACTAACTGACCTCTCACCACTTGATTCACTAGTACAATCGAGCTCTGATAAAGCCTTTAATTGTAAATTGCACACAGCTGTGAGCTGCTTCTCACGCTGGCACAAAACACTATCATTGATGGCTTCATCTCGGCGACCTGCTAATTTGGAGCATATGTAACTGTTTTTAATGCTGAAGGCTTGACACACCACAAACAGCAGATGTTGCAGCTGCCCCTGAGACGCGTTATTTAATTCAATTACGTCTTTTGGAGATATGTAAAAAAGCCGGGCGAGATGAGAGAGGGCAGGAGAATGTTCGAAATAGAGCCCCTGGTTGAGGCCCAGGTGGCTCGATAGGCAAATGATTGGGTGAATGTCTAAATGATCTTTTTAATTGAGTCGACTGGCGGCTAATCAGGGTCATGAAGTGTTATCACACTGATGAGTTGAGTGGAGCCCTGGGCTGCTCTGCAATTAATGTGGCTTTTGTGAAAGGAGAAAAAGGAAAGCTAATGTACACCATCTGGTAATTGTTTATGAGAAAAGCAGCAGTTTGCTACAAATTCAAGGGAAATGCTATTCATCATATGATATCTTCTTCTTCTGCTGCTGCTGCTGCTGCTGCTGTGATGCAGGACAAGGCCATGGCTCCAGCCCGGGCCTTTGTCTGCCTTCTCCTTCTCATTCTCTTGCTCAAGCAAAACAGTCATTTGTGGGCCCACGTGTGATTAAGGATTACTTGGCTGCTCACAAATATATAGTCCAACTGATGCCCATCTTGATATGCCAATAAAAGGCCCGGCACATTCTTCTTGGCAACAGCTACAACCTTCATGCCAAGGCATCTGATGACAATACAACAAAGCCAGGCCTGCCCTCACAGCCCAAAGTCAGGGGAAAAACAACAAGCCTGCTTGGCAATCTGAAAAAGCTTGTCTCTGGCATCATGGGGATGTAGAGGAGTGGGCGGAGGAGGAAACCTGGGGAAAAACTTCGGAACAGTGGTCAAAAAGGCCAGTGGGGAGTGACTCATTTGGTACCTCCAGGAGATTAGCATTTGCCAAGTTAATGCTGAGGCAGAGATTTGTTCAAACAGTGGTTTAGGAAGTTATCTGACCTTTTCTCTTGAGAAATGTGGGTAGAGGGTCTAATGGAAACACTTTGATGAAAGTGAAGAGAATTGTGTGTCATTTATGTTCAAGTGGGTGTATGGCCATTGGGATCAGTTGGGAGTGGAGTGGGTAAGGATCCTCCTTCTGCATTTGGAATATTTTACCTATCAGATAATGATAGTCCCAGTAATAGCTATGATGAAAGGCCAATGGTTTAGCACATACAAAAAAAAAATCTGTACAGAAATAGTTCTCAAAAGTATCTAGAGGAGTAGAACCACTTGTATTGCCAAAAACATGAACATCAGAGAAAACAGGGCAAAGAAGGAAACAAAATCTGCCCACAAATTTACCACAAACCTTTCTCCTTCCCCCCAAGGTAGATCAGAGCCAACTAATAATTTAGGAATCCCGAGTAGTCTTTCTATATCCTTCTTGGTACTTTTATACTGTATTTGTTTCCTCTTTGATGAAGGTGGGTATTACTTTGGGTACTATATAGAGGGGAAGTAGGCTGGAGAGAGAGAGGGAAGATCTGGAATCAGTTACTGCCTTAAACATTTACTACTTGTATAGCCCTGAGAAAGTCACTTAGTTTCTTTAGTCTTGATGTTCTCATCTTTTAATTGAGAATAAAATTGCACCTACCTCATGGGGTGGTTGTAAGGGTCAAGTGAGTTTCCTTCTAGCTATAAAGCCCTTTAAGCACTATACAAATAGTGGCTATTGTCAGGGAAGGAAGGACCTGAAGCGCAGAGATAACTGGGAGAGATCTCCTGAGAGATGGCCTTATCTTTAGCGGAGGAAAGTAAGCTTTCCTGTTCAGGAATATGGGATTTCAATGTGGAGACAGCTATGAGTGTAGAATCTATGGGTGGCTGTGACAAGACTAGTTTGGTTGGAATTGAGGTTGAAAATTTAAGAAGAGAAATCATCTGGGACATATATGTTGGGGCCAGATAACAGAGCCTCAGCATCCAGGAATATGTGTCTAATATTTATTCAGAAGGTATTAGTGAATCAATGTATACTATTGATGTCTAGAAAAACATGATAACACCAATATTTTCAGAGAGTTAGTGCATCAGTTATATTTGGGAAAGGAAAAGACTAGAAGAGAAGAAGCAAGCTAGAAGGTTACTGTAGTAAGCCAGATATGAGGTGCTAGAAAGCTGATGGTAGGAACAGAATATCCAAGAAATTTAAAAAAGATAATGTAATCAGCAAGAAGGCAAGAGGTCAAGGACTGAGGAAACAATTGTGTGATCCAACCCCAAATTTTGAAGCTGGCTGGTGTTAAAGTCCTTTGTGTTTGAAGAGAATCAAAATGACTTCACTATGTTGGGGTCATTGTGTCCAACTGTGGCTGATGAGTACAATACAAGCTTGGAAGGCTCTACCACAGGCCAGACACAAGTAGACCATATGAATATTTGTAATGGAGATGTCTCAAAATTTGCACATCTCACATTTCTTTTGAGCTATTGCCATTCTGCTTCTCTCATAGAGCACAGCACCTTCTTTGATGCAGGTTCATTATGGTGGCAGTCCTGTGCCAATGTCTCACATGTCTCAAATTGATTCCAAAGTTCTTCAGAGAGACCTTGAGAGTGTCTTTGTATCACCTCTTCTGACCTCTATGTGAGCACTTGCTTTGTGTGAGTTCTCCATAAACTAGTATTTTATTCAAACATACATTCAGCATTTGAATAATGTGGCAAGCCCATGAGAGCTGTGCTCTCTGAATTGCTTGGCAGTTTAGCTTGAGAAAGGATGTCAGTGTCTGGGACCTTACCTTGTCAGGTGATCTTCTGCCATCTTTATGGCTCATTGGAACAATTTGTTCATATCTAACTACCAGGGAAGACTCCACATACATAGATACACACCCCTCTAACTTACTGAATGGTTTGAGGTCTGTTGATTACGCTCAATTTGATTTAACCCATCTACCATGATGGTTTTATAGGGGTTTGGCCACTGTGCATGCTGCAGCTTCTTGGAGACACAGATGAAAACACAAAAGATGGAAAGAAGTCCTGAAAAGAACTCAACAGTCTTTACACCAGAAATGCTAGTCTTTCCTGAACCCACATACACCCCAATTTAAGAAGCTACAACCATAATAGAGTAGTAATCATGAAATAAAATATTCCAAAAGGTACACGATATAGGCTCGGAGTAAATAATAATTCAGATAGCAAAAGTGTCTATAATCCTACAGGGTAAAGTGGAATTTTAATTAAATAGATGACTTCCAAACATTCCTTACAAAAAAATGGACTGAGTAGGAACTTGGAATTGAAATTAGGAAAGCAATTAGAAAAATCAAAAAGGATTTTAAGAAAACAAGTAATCAGAAAAGTCTTTACCATGATGAAGTGTTTACATTAATAGAGAGTGATGCAAGTGTCATCTGAGAGCCACAATGGCAGGAAGGGCCATATGAATGTCAAATGCGATGGAGGGCTTGGGAGTAATTTTTGTTATGTTTTGATTATCTTAAAAGAAGAGAGAAAAGGAGGGAAAGGTAGACTAGGGAAGGGAGGATGGAGGGACATCACTTCTCAGACATGTAGGATGACAGTAGAAGTCCCTGCCAAAGAAAAAGGGGCAGGAGAAGTGTCACTTGAATCTTATGTTGAACTGATGCAGAATGAAGTGAATAGCACCAGAAGAACAATTTCAGTAGACAAATAACATTGTAAAGTGCCCAACTTTAAAAGATGTAAGAACTCCAATCAATGCAATTATTGGTGATGAATATAATAGAATTATGTTTTAGAATGCTCTTCTTCAAGAGATGACAGCTTAGATGTGCGAAATGAAGCACCTATCTTGGTTATGACTAATGTCAAAATTATTTTTGATACTTTATGCATTATTCATGCTGAGGTCCTAGTTTTTTTTTCTTTTTCTCCTCTTCTCCCTCAATGGGGATCAGTGGTAAGAAAAAAAGAGAAGAATTTAAAAGAATTTAAAAAGAAGCTTGGGGTTTCCACTAAACATTCCAGGCACATACATCATAAAGAACCAGTGAAACCAGGGAAGAATATAATCAGGGTCTGTGCTGACACCTTGTTTTCATTAGTCTTCAGGTCATCAAATGGGGAAAGTGTGGGGCAGAGGAGGTTTTTTAGAGATACTGCCATGAGACCACCATCATCTAGCAGAGCCAATCCCAAGAAGCTCTTTGCCATTCTGCCTTCTTGGAGAAGACCAGCTCAGTTAACTTGGTCAGCCAAAGGTAATGGTCTTTACACAGGGAATCTGATTCTTTGTTCAGATACATCAAGTTCATTTTTTTCATCTATGTTATCACAAAGAGGGAAATATTTGTTATTGACTAATGTGAGATTAAAAGGAATGGGAGGTTTTCTGTAGAGAGAGACAGGAAGAGGGAGAGAGGCAGAAAGATGGATAGATGGATAAAAAAGATGGAAGGTAAAAAGAAAAATATTTAAGTGAATAATTTGTGCTTTGTATTTTGTTCAACACCAAGGATATAAAAATAGAACTTTCATTATAATCAAGGAAGAAAAATACATATAGGGAAGTTTGATAGTGGATAGGAGATTCACTCAACAGTCAAATGACATTGACTTCATCTTCAAAAATGAAGGCTGAAAAAAGATAATGCAAATGGTTAGAAAAATGTCTCCCTTTTTCCTTGTGAATAGTGTGCCTAGATGGATGTGTAACCATGAATATAGAACCAAGTCTCAGTCCCCAGACAGAGAAGGGACTACGTTCTCTATGTATATGGTGTTTTCTGAGTTGTAATCCTTCAAAGGATACTCAAGGAAAAATGCAAAGGGGGTGACAGAAGATAAAGAGAGAGCCATGGAAGATTACAGGGCCTGTTGCAAGAAAGGAGATTTCTTCACAGTAAACATCCAGAGCACAATGTGGAGCCAAAGTTCAAGTCTTCCCTTATTTCCCCAGGGTGTTTCTGCCCTAAGAACATGGTCTTTTTTTGAAATCTGTCCATGGGAGAGAAGTTCAGTGTGTAGGGGCTAAGAAGGTATGGAGTGAAGCATATGGAGGTAGTGTATGTAGACCAGATGTTCCAGGAATTTGGCATGGGAACGAAAGAGAGATGATGGGACTGTAAATATGGAGCAAAGCTGGATGCTGACAGGTGATTATGTGCCAAAGTTGAGAAGTTTCAAACCTCAGAGAACTCCTCCCATTTCCCAGAGGAGGAGGCAACATTGAAGAGGAAGCTCTAGGGTTTCCATCATCTCTTAAAGCACCTTTTCCCCCAAAGGTATGTTCAGTTTGCAAACCTTCAAACATTGGCTAATGCACAGGACATCTCCATGGTTACAGGCTTCAGATCAACTCCAAGTCTCTGACACTTCTGAACTAACCCAAAAGTGGTCTTATAGAACCACAGATTTAGAGCTGGGAGGGATGTCAAAGGTCACTGTGTCCAGCATCTCTTTTTACAGATGAAAAGACTGAAGGGCAGAGAGGTTTGGTGACTTGTCCATTATACTATTGTAAGTTTCTGAGACAGAATTTGAACCCAGGGGCTTCCTGAAGCCAATTGCTACTCCCCATTGCCTAATGCCACCAAACTTGTCTCAATCAGTTCTCTAGGCATCTACACACAGGGGGGATATTGGAGAAAATGGCTCAAGGGTCCATCACACTTGGATTTTCCAAGTCTGTGGAGGAAAGGTGACAAAACAGGCTGTAGCAGTGAATATGACAATTGTTCTGCCCCAATGCTGGCAAAGATCAGACTGTGAAGCCTTTTGGAAAAGCTCCTAAATGAGATAATTAGCCATGTGGCTGGCATAATATAGTGTGGATGCATCTTGCTAGGTGGAATACCAGGCATGTTGCATGTCAGCTATAGAATGGTGCAAGAAACAACAGAAAGACTTAAAGATTGCCAGCGGTAAGAAGGTGGTGCTATTCCTCAGTGAAGATGTGAGACATGACTGTTAAACACAGAAGCATGAGGGAGACATGAAGTCTGGTTTGCTCCAGCCACACCAAGTGCCATCAGGCCCTGCCTGAACCATTCCTTCTTGCCAATGGAATGAAAGGAGTTTGGCATGACATACTCAAGCTAAACTCCGGTAAAGGTAGTTTTGAGGGATGAATTCTGAGAACTCCCCAACTCAGTAAGAAAATTTCTTCACAGAGCATTTGATACCCTCAATATGCTTTCTCAACGCTACTTTAAGCTATACTTGCCAACCCGATTTTACCTTGCTCACACTCCTGCACTTAAAATCACAGCTAAATTAGTCTCTTGTTTCTTTTTTTCCAAAATTACAAATTCTCAAAGATCTGTAAACAAGGTGGAGTAATAGGGGTTTTCACCAGCATTAATAGAATATTTACAGAATGCCCACTCCTCCACCAGTTTAGAAGCAACAAAACTTAAAAGATAGCAAGATGAATTAATTCAACTGAGAAACTATCAGATTGTGCACTCTGCATGATCTCCTTCCATTACCAATGTCTACAGACTATGTGAGCTCCCCCACTGCCCAGTTCCATCTCTGCAGCTAAATCTTCCCCAATAACAGCTTAGGAAGGGGGTATGCATCTGCAGTTTTTAACTCCATTATTGTCATGATGCTATGCCCAAGGATCATTCCATACTAACTGAATTTGCCTTTTGAAAAATTGAGTTGAAGCTTCATTTCATGGTGTTTGTTCTAGGAACACTTTTCACTACTTGCCCTAGGCACCAGCATCACTAGTTAATGTTCTGGTAACATTTTGTGTTTTTTTTTTAATTTACAAATTATCCATAATACCAGGATGTGGATCAAGGGCTTCCCCCCATCAATGGAATACCCAATCCTTTTGATGTAATTATAGAATGTGGGACACATCCCCTTTCATATTTGCACTTTTTCATACTTTGAATATTTGCAGTTTCAAAGTGAGAATTTGATTAGCACATTTGGAGATTGTAATGACACCAGAATCTTTTTTATCAGCTCTCTTCATTCAGAAGTTTAGGACTCAAAATTAATGTCCTTGAATTCCATCCTGAGACTACTTCCAAGAACATTTCTCCTATGGCCATGTGCTGCTGCTACAAGGCATCATTGCCGATGAACTAGACGGAAGAAAAATCCCCACTACTCCTTATAGTACTCTGCTAGAAGTAAAAAGAAAAAGGGGAAGAGTTTCCTTAAGTCTTTCAATACTTAGAATAGTACCATGCACACAATAAGCACTTTTTTGTTATTGTCTCAGAGTTAATTCTCAAGGATTCACCTTATTTTGAAATTCTTGGGGGCAAAGCCAAGATGGTGAAGGAAAGGCAATGACTTCTCTGACTTCTCCCTAAGACGCCTTCAAATACCTTCAAATAATGCCATAAGACAATTCCTGGAGCAGCAGAACCCACAAAATGACAGTGTAAAATCATTTTCCAATCAAAGACAATTTAGACGGTTGGCAAGAATGGTCTGTTGTAGCAGAGGGAGAGTGGAACACATCCCCTTCCATGCTGCACTGGCAGAGACCTAACCTCAGCATAGGCCACGCCAGTGAACCAGGCCACAGGAGCTTCTGTTTCTTCTGTGGCAGCAGCTGCTTCTGGAACTCAGTCTGAGGAAGTTGAGGGCTGGCCAGGGGGAGATTACAGGGGTCTCTTTGCTGGCACTGAGGCAGGACTCTGTTGTTTTGCCCCTACTCAGGTCTGTGTCCAATCTTGGGTAGCAACCCAGGCAGGGGAGGGGCACAGGTACACCAGAGCTTGTAGCCACAGTGCAGCAGGTTTCTTTTCCAGGTTAGAGAGCAGTTAAGTGGGCTTGTGGTTGCTTGTAGACCACAGCACAGGACAGTGAAGTGGTGAACATGCCTCTCCTTGAATCATACCACCTTGGAGGAAATAGGGACTTGCAGGAGATGTCTCCTGGAGAGCAGCTGGTCAAACCCACTGAAGATTGGTTAAGTTCACCCTCTACCCTGGAAGCAGTGCTCCACTTTAATAAGGAGTTAAAATTCAAGAAATAGGCTGGTGAAATGAGCAAACAGAAAAAATGCTAACCCCAGAAAGTTTCTATGGTAACAAGAAAGATAAAAATATAAACTCAGAAGAAGATCACAAAGTGAAAGCTCCTACATCCAAAGCTTACAAGAAAAATATGAATTGGTCTCAGGCCATAGAAGTGCTCAAAAAGGACTTTGAAAATGTAGTAAGGGAGGTAGATGGGTGTGAGAATATAAATCTCCAGGGCCCCCTGCCAAAAAAGCATGAATTGATCTTTCTGATGTCAAATCATCATCTGAAAATCACGTCACAATTCATGGGCTGACTTTAAGTCTCATCAATCAATGGACTTGAATGCTACCAGCCAATTAGCTTGGAGCTGTGTGTGGGGGACTGTCCCTCTTCCTTTCCCACAGGGAGGCAGGAAGTAGAAAGTGTGGTGAGCTGGCTTGCTCTCTCTCTCTCTCTCTCTCTCTCTCTCTCTCTCTCTCTCTCTCTCTCTTTCTTGCTCTCTTTTGTTCCTGAACCTCGTGTTGGTGGCAGAAAGAAAAGGAGAAGGAGGCAAGTCTGAACCCTAAGATAGATAGGGTTCTTTCTTAACTTCCTGAACTCCACTTATCCTCTCTTTACTCTTTAATAAATGCTTAATGCCAAAAAAACTGGTGCTGACACTTCTAACTTATACGTAAGGCCTAGCTAGTTCTCCCCTCATACTGGGGATAGAAACAAGGTGACCACACATTAAATTTTAACTGTCACAGGGAAAAATGGAAAGGGAAATGAGAGTGATGCAAGAAAATCAAGAAAAAAAAAGTAAACAATTTGCAAAGCCAAATTGACCAAATGGAAAAGAGGTACAAAAGCTCTCTGAAGAAAATAATTGCTTAAAAATTAGGATTGAGCAAATGGAACCTAATGATTTCATGAGAAATCAAGACACAATAAAGCAAAACCAAAAGAATGAAAAAATATATAAGGCAATGTGAAATAACTCATTGGAAAATAAGTGACCTGGAAAATAGATCCAGAAAAGATAATTTGAAAATTATTGGACTACTTGAAAGCCATGATAAAAAAAAAAAACCCTAGACATCAACTTCCAAGAAATTGTCAGGGAAAATTGCCCTCATATTCAAGAAGCAGAAGGTAAAATAGCAGTTGGAAGAATCCACCAATCACCTCCTGAAAGACATTCCAAAATGAAAATCTCCAGGAATATTATAACCAAATTCCAGAACTTCCAGATCAAGGAGAAAATATTTTAAGCATCCAAAAAGAAACAATTCAAGTATTGTGGAGCCATAGTCAGGATAACACAAGACCCAGACTTCTACTTTAACGGATCATAGGAAATAGTATGGCAGAAATTAGGCATAGACCAACATCTTACACCTTATACTAAAATAAGGTCAAGATGGGTACATGATTTAGAAATAAGAGGTGACACCATAGGTAAATTAGGAGAGGAAGGAATAGTGTACATTTTAGATCTTGGAAAGGAGAACAGTTTATGACCAAACAAGAGATAGAGAATATTATGAAATGCAAAATAGATGATTTTTATTACATTAAATTAAAAAGGTTTTGTACAAACAGAAGCAATGCATCCAAAATTAGAAGGGATGCAAAAAGCTGGGAAACAATTTTTATGATAACTACTTCTGATAAAGGCCTCATTTCTAAAATATATAGGGAATTAAATCAAATTTATAAGAATCCAAGTCATTCCCCAATTGAGAAATGGTCAAAGGATATGAACAGGCATTTTTCTGATGAAGAAATCAAAGCTATCTATTCCCATATGGAAAAATGCTCTAAATCACTATTAGAGAGAAGCAAATTAAGATAACTCTGAGGTACTACCTGACACCTATCAGATTGGTTAATATGAAAAAAGGAAAATAAAAAAATAATAAATGTTGGAGAAGCTGTGGGAAAATTGTAACACTAATGCATTGTTGGTGGAGCTGTGAACTGATCCAACCATTCTGGAGAACAATTTGGAATTATGCCCAAAGGGCTATAAAGCTGTTTATACCCTTTGACCCAGCAATACCACTTTTCCCCAAAGAGACCATAAAAATGGGAAAAAGGACCCACATGTACAAAAATATTTATAGCTTCTCTTTTTGTGGTGGCAAGAAATTAGATATTGAGAGGTTGCCCATCAGTTGGGGATTGGCTGAACATACTGTGGTAAATGAATGTAACGGAATTCTATTGTGCTGTAAGAAACAATGCACAGGAGGAGTTCAGAGAAACCTGAAAGGACTTGCATGAACTGATGATAAGTGAGATGAGCAGAATCAGAAGAACATTATACACAGTATCATCAACATTATGTGTTGATCAACTGTGATAGACTAGATTCTTCTCTCCAATCCAATAGTACAAGAAAGTTCCAAAGGATTCATGATAGAAAAGGCTCTCCAAATCCAGGGGAAGAACTGTGAAATATGGGTGCTGATTGAACCATACTATTTCTGCTTTTGTTTTTGGTGCTGTTGTTGTTTTGAGGTTTTTCCTTTTTTGCTCTTATTCTTCTCTTATAACATGACTATTTCAGAAATATATATATATATATATATATATAAACCTATATCAGATTACCTGCTGTCCAGGGGAGGTGGGTAGGGAGGGAGAAAAATTTGAAATTGGAAATCTTATATAAACAAATGTTGAAAATTATCTCTACATGTAACTAGAAAATACTAAAACACTTTTATCAGGAAAAAAAAGAATCATAGGTCTTGGAATATGATATTCCAGAGAGCAAAGGAACTGGGATTACAACCAAGAATCACCTACCCAGCAAAACTGCATATAATCATTCAGCGGGAAAAATGGGAATTCAATGAAAAAGAAGACTTTCAGGCATTCATGATGAAAAGACCTGAGTTGAATAGAAAATTTGACTTTCAGAGTTAATTCTCAAGCTAATTACACAAGCTATCATTCTCACTGCCCAACCAGGGTTGCTTTTCCATTTTCAACCCCTTTGCCTCTTTCATTTGCCCATGTAGAAGAATGGATGGAGAAAAAAATGGCATAGGCCATTTCTTCACTCCATCACATCTGGCCACTCAGTGTCCAGGATCCAAGACCAAAGCCTCTGGCTTTTAAAGCCTTTCACCACCTGGCTCCCTTTGAACTCTCTAGTCTCTTGCACCTCCCTTCCCTCTGCATATTCTCCATTCAGTGACACCTGTCTCTGGTTGTTCACGCATGACCCTCCAACTGCTATCTCTGGTCCTTTGTTACTGCATATCTCCCATGCCTGCAATGTTTTCCTCCTCACTTCTTCCTCCTGGCTTCCAAGGCTTCCTTCAAGTTTCAGCAAAACTCTTATGTTTCAGGGGGCAGCTAGGTGACACAGTGGATAAAGCACTGGCCCTGGATTCAGGAGCTGAGTTAAAATTTGACCTCAGACACTTGATACTTAATATCTGTGTGACCCCCATTGCCCTGAAAAAAAAATCTGATGTTTGAAACAAATCTGTTCCCATTCATCTAATGCTAGTGTCCTCTCTCTGAGACCCGCCCCGCCCCATTCATGCTGTATAGATCTTGTATATACCTTGTTTATAGAAAGTTTCTCTCCCATTAGACTGTGCACTCTTTTTTTTTCTCGGGCAATGGGGGTTAAGTGACTTGTCCAGGGTCACACAGATAGTAAGTATCAAGTGTCTCAGATCAGATTTGAACTTAGGTCTTCCTGAATCCAGGGCCAGTGCTTTACCTTTATCCACTTCACTACCTAGTTGCCCCCTAGACTGTGCATTCCTTGAGGGCAAGGATCATTTTGTTTTTCTTTGTATTCCTAGCATATTTACCATAGGCCAGCTTTTTGAAAATAAATTAATAAAATAAATAAATAGTGGGGAAAATCTCTAATGTCTAGGCTCCCATGAGAAATACAGAAGCCAGTAAAAAGGGCACCTGAGAACTTCGCTGCTCCTGTGATGGAGATTTAAGGGGCATGCACAGGATTCTGAATGCCTTGGCAGAGAAAGAGTAGGACCCAAAACTGACAGTTTCCTGAGCATCAAAGATCTCTCCCAGTCCCAAAGCAGTAAATTATTTTCTTTGGCAAAAGCCATCATGTACAGGTTGGTGAAGAAATAAAAATCAGAGGCAAGAAGGCTGAGATGTTCTTTGATCTCATGGGTGTTTCAACCATGAGGCATCAAGCAGCAAGCTGAAGTCAATGTGTGTGCCTTAGTGATAGTCCCAGTTCACTCTGCCTCGGAGAACTTGGAACTGGCTTCTGGAGACACCTACCAGTGTCCCCTATGTGGCTTCTAATGAAATATTTCAGTTGCTTCTGATTAGAACAAGGTCACTACAATGGGATTCTTCAGGGGAGAAACATATCAGTTATGGAAGGGAGAGGAGAATCAATTACCCAGTGTGCCTGGTTATTCTGCACATATGTCTGCTGTGTCAGGCAGAAGAACACATTTCAAAGCATGTCAGAGTTGAAAGTGGATAGAAAAGAGTTGGGAGAGCAGGCACAGAGGTGGCAATGACAGTGGATCAGCCTTGCTGGCATTTGCCAATCAGCAATTCATGGATATTTCTGAACAAGGACTATTCAGCAAGCAGGAGGCAACAAGGCAGAGTCAGAATCACAGCCAGAATCCATAAATAGCAGCTTCAGCTGGAGCCGAGAGAGGATAACTGGCTTTCTGGGTACACCATATGGGAAGGACTGGGGGTCACACGTGCAGTGTCAGGAACATTTGTGCACCTATTATCTGCTACCCTCCAGAGCAAACACTCAGAAGACAAAAAGGAAATATCTATATGCATGTATGTATATCGGTTGTACATTCATGTATACCGTTAGTTAAACTCTATTAATTTAACTTTCCAGGCTAGTGATTTCATCCATGTATCAATGCAGATTCACAATAATTTTGTAACTTGGCGTCTTAGAGAGTGGTTTTCTGGGGCCCTGAGAGGGTAGGGAATTTGCCTGTTAGGACATAGCCAGTATTTGTCAGAGGCAAGATCTGAACACTAGTCTTCCTTACTCTACAGCTTCCCTTTATCACTCGACCTCACTTTCTCTCATCTATTTCACCTCTATCTCTGCCACTTACTTGAATCTCTGTCTTTCTCCATTCCATCTCTGTTTATTTGTTTCCTTCTTTCTCTGTCTCTCTGTTTCTGTATCTGTCTCTGTCTTTCTGTCTCTCTCTGTCTCTGTGTCTCTTTGTCTGTCTCTCATTTTATTCCTTTGTGATTTTCAAGTCATTTGAGCCTTGGCTATTTCATCTTTACTGTGAGAAGATTGAATTTGAGGATGTTTGAATTCATATATGACTCCGAATTTGTGATCTCATATCTCAGGAATATAATGACCAAAGTGTGTTCAAAATGACCATTCTTAACCAATGTTAGGACCAATTCTAGACCTTCTAAATCAAGATTTCTAAGCTACCATGTTCAGAACTAATGCAAACCAATAGTCAGAAAAGTACATACTTGTTCTTTTTTTGCCATGATTGATGACCTTTTCTGGAAATAATTCATTTAATTAATTTCTTTTTTGTTTTTGTTTTATTTTGTTTCATTTTTTTGCAGGGCAATGAGGGTCAAGTGACCTGCCCAGGGTCACACAGCTAGCAAGTGTCAAGTGTCTGAGGCTGGATTTGAACTCAGGTCCTTCTGAATCCAAGGCCAGTGCTTTATCCACTGTGCCACCCACCTGTCTCCATTTAATTCATTTCTAATGAAATTATATATATATATATATATATATATATATATATATATATATATATATATATATATATATATATATATATATATATACAATTCTTCCCATGAGGCATTTGTTTTTAATTCTCTTAGTCTGCTATCCTTCCAAAATAGTCACCATTTTAATGTTTAAAATGAATCTGGTACATATTATGTAACAACACTTAGCCAAAGACTGAGAAGTGCTCAACATTCAATTCATCAAAGCCATTCAGTATTGCAATAGGTCAAAAGAAAACATGATAGGATATTAAGGAATGCAGATCTTGCTTCTGGTAAGTCAATAGAGCAGAAGCATTTGACCTAGAATTTGGAGTCAGCCTCTTTGGCACTAATTGGTAGTGGGGTTGGAGTGTCAGGCTCACAGGGATACTAAGATGCCTGAATAAGACCAGCCCTAAGGACAGAAAGGAGGAAGGGGAGGGGAGATTTTAAACAAGGGAGGGGCCAAAAGTTGAGCCACTGGTTACAGCTATTTCGTATTTTACAGAAAATCATAGACATACAGCAGCAGGCTGAAGACCAAGGGGGAAGAGATATCTAATGACAAAGGTTTCTTGATATTTCTCCTCAGCATGGTTTCAGGAAATCCTCTCCTAACCCTATCATAATCCTAAGCAGTTCCTCAAGCTAATGGAAGAAAGTCTCAGAGAGGAATGTGGAAGCTAGAAGAGTGAGAGTAGAGAATACGTTCATCTACAAATACTGAAACTTTGGGGCAGTATTTCATAGTTTCCCCTCATTCCTTTAAGCACATCATTCACCCTACTTAGCTGAAAATACTGACAGTGAGCATCAGGATCCATGGAAGGTGTAAAAGATTTGGGGAATAATGGATTGCAAGACCACTTTTACAAGTAGTATCACAGACACATCAGCAGAAAGGCAGTAAAAGAACACAAATGCAGAGTAAGAAAGATTTTATGAAGAACATTTTTTCAAACCCAACAATTTTAATGAACAAATACTTTTCAATAGGGAAATTCATTCTGCGTCCCTCAGATGATAGGGTTCCAACAGTCTTCCAGGTATATAACACCAAGCCATGCACTCCAGCCATGTTTTTTACTATAAAGGACCTCATTTCCCATTCCTGGGTCTTCCTAGACACAAACACCATCCAGAGTCATCACTCACCTATGGTCTTTGATTCCCATTTTTGAATGCAAGCTCCTTAATATCAGGGTTTCTCTCACTCTTTATTTTCATTCCCCATATTTATCCCATTGTTTGGCACATAGTAAGTGCTTAATGATTGTTTTCATTAATTCATTAACTCAGTTCATTTCTTCATTGACAAATCAATTTGAGAGTTGGTACATTAAGATAAAGGACTATTGATTAAATAGAGAAGGAGGAGGGGAACATCCTGAAACAGGGAGACACTAGTCAAAATTCAAGGAAGGACATGAAGTTTTGAATTTCTACTACTGGCCCTGGGGCAACTGGGGAGTAAGAAGGGAATATGATAAGATTGGGGGTGGGGTTCAGTGGAAGAATAGTGCATATAAGAGAGGCTGGAATCAGAGTTGATTCTCATTAAAGAACAAAATCTGTACTCTAATTATATCATAAGGAAAAAGGGCAAATAATAGGATGAGATTTACCTAGCACTTCCCATGATAACCCATAAGATTCTGCTGAGAACCAGTTTCTCTATTAATAAGTCCTTGAACAGGACTTCTTATTCTTTTTGTGTCAAGGGTCCCTCGGACAGTCGGTCTGGTATCTGAAGTCAGTCTGTTTGACAGTCAGTCAGCCTTTGGACCCTTCTCTGAATTCTGTTTTAAAATTAATTGCAGGAAATATACATTTTTCAGTTAAAGATTAATGATAGGGCAGCTAGGTGGTGCAGTGGATAGAGCACCAGCCCTGGAGTCAGGAGTACCTGAGTTCAAATCCAGCCTCAGACACTTAACACTTACTAGCTGTGTGACCCTGGGCAAGTCATTTAACTCCAACTGCCTCACTAAAAAAACAAACAAAAAACAAAAACAAAAACAAAAACAAAACAAAACAAAAACAAACAAAAAGATTAATGATAACAAAGATGTAATTTTTTCCAACTCCATTGATGGTCCTCTGGAATATATTCACAGATCCCTTGTTAATCCATAGACTCAAGATTAAGAGCCCCCATTCTAGAGGATACTAGAGTAGAGAAAGAGTAATAGAACATTAGAATGAAAGTAATATTTCTTGGAATGAGATTTTTTAAATTGTTACTAATATGGAAGAAAAGAGGTGAAAAGGTGGTTTTTGACTATGAGGATTAGATACTGTACTCTTCACTCCACCCCCCTGAAATGGGAGAGAAAAGAGTAAATCAAATGAGAGAGAATATGTGTAAAAGTAAATTCAAAGTCTTTTGTATTGAGAACAGTAGTGGAAGGGACAAGTAGTTGGCTAGGAGCCCAGCATCAGATTAGTGTAAATAAATAAAACCACAGAGACTAATTGTAGATTTACAGAGAAAAGATATATGCTGCAATAAAAGTAAAGAAAATGGAGAAATGCATTAAAAACACAATAATTTGCTGCATATAAGAAATATTTTAAAAATAGGCACATACAGAGAAAAAATAAAGGGATAGAATCACATCTATCTTACTTAAGGTGACATTAAACAAGCAGAAGTTGCAATAATGATTTAAAAAATAGGGATATATAGTTTTCAGTGAGTTAAACAGGCAAAACGCATTACAGCTAAAGGCATTGTAGATCATTACAAATAATATATAGGCACTAAATGGCATATGGTCTAAGGTTTTAGAAGAAAAGTTATGTAAACCACAATATACATATATATTAATAATAATACAATAATAATAGTTCCAAATCTAAAAGATCTAGATGTATCTATCAGAAAAAAAATAAGTAAAATAAAGGGCTGGAATTATTGTTTGAAAATAGGTTTGTTTGATATATAATGTTGAAAAATACAAATTTCTTAGTATCCCATATAAAAATTGAGCATGTATTAGGACAAAAAAGAATCTTAAGCAAGTGTAAAAGTCTAAAAAGATAAACAAATTCTATAAACACCATAAACAACAAATGACTAAATTATAATATAAATTGAACAAAAATAAGATATGGACCAAACATGGAAGTAAGAAATGCCATTTTAGATAATAAATCAGTTAGCAAAAGCTATAGAAAAATAAATATTTCTGTCAAAGATAATGATAGCAATGAGATTAGATAACATGTCAAAACTTATTCTATACAGTTGAAGCAGTTCAGTCAGGAAAAAAGGTATCCTTCTACATACTTAAATGAACAAAATGGATGAAAGTTCATTTAATCAGTACAATACATAATGACCAGGGGCAGCTAGGTGGCACAGTAGATAGAGAGCTGGTCCTGGAGTGAAGGGGATATGAATTCAAATCTTACCTCAGACCTTTGGTAGCTGTGTGACCTTGGGTAAGTCAGTTAACCCCAACTGCCTTAAACATCCAGGGCCATCTCCAATCATCCTGATTTATCTCTTGGCACTGGACACAGATGGCTCTGAAGAAGAGAGTGACATCGGTGATCTTGCACAGCCCTCCCTCACTTAAATCCAATTCATTGCAAGTCATGACATCACCCCAATTTCATAGTCCTCTTTGAGTGTGAAGGACAAACAGTCACAACAAGATAATGACCAAATTATCAACCCTCAAAATTTCAAAAGAAGAAATCTTAAAGATTTTAGGAGAAATTAAATTATTTATACACCACCCCCCCACATATAGGTATACATATACACAAAACTATGTTTACAACACTGAAACAAAATCAAGCTGTTTTTGAAAGACTAATGAAATCAATAAAGCATTTTGTAAACTGATTAAGAAAAAAGGTATTTATATGAATGTAAGTGTATATGTGTGTATGTGCATATAACATACATACACATACATGTGTATGCGAATATATCCTATTAGACCAGACCTTTAATGTGAAGGAAATACCATTTATGTAATGATGTCAATCAGCACCTGTTCTTTAACTTTGAATCTTAGAGCTGTGTAGGGCACTGGCAAGATATGTAACTTTGCTAAGCTCACACAATGATTATGAGGCAGAACTAGTACTTGCATCAACATTTCTCTGACTGTCAGGTTTGTCTTCTAGCTAATATTCCCCTTGAAGTTCCTCTTTGGTAATCAGTCACCAAATGAAGAATAACAACAAGGATAAATATATTCTTATTAGAGAAAAATGAAAATAATTCCCAGAATTATAAAAGTTATTTGCCAATTAGTCAAGAATTGAAAGGAAATGGATGAGAAATTATGAATTTATTTTCATTTAGATAGGACTAGGGGCTCATTAATGTGTAGTGGAGAGTGTTCTTTTTGTTTGTTGTTTTCTTTGCACCCCCCAAAAATGAAAAGCCTTGATTTTTTTTTGTCTGAAAGACAGAGGAAAGACAAAGACCATCAAAGGTTAAAAAAATCTAAAGAACAGAATATTTCATGGTATATATAATATCTAAATTAACAAAACCAGAAATTGAGAACGTAACCCAATTTCAGAAAAAAAAAGTCCATTGAGCCTTTAGCACTGTGCTAAATGTGAATTCTATCAAATATTTAAAGATCAATTACGACACATGTTAGCACAATCCTCTTCATTCTTCCTTTCCAACCTGGTCCCAGGCAGGATGGATCCTACAAAGAAAGGTGTAGAGAAAAAGAAGGGATATTCTGCCATCAATGAGGGGGTGGCAAGAGAATATACCATCAACATTCAAAAAGAGATTCATGGAGTTGGCTTCACAAAGTCAGCTCCACGGATTCTCAAGGAAATCGGCAAATTTGCCAGGAAAGAAATAGAAACTCCAGATGTCCACATTGACACCAGACTCAACAAAGCTGTTTGGGCCAAAGGAATAAGGAACATCCCGGACTGTATCTGAGTGTTTGTCCAGGAAACACAATGAGGATGAACATTCACCAAACAAGCTGTATACCTTGGCTACTTAGGTACCTGTCACCACTTTCAAAAGCTTACAGACAGTCAATCTGGATGAAAACGAAATTGAACTTCATTTAAATAAAATTATAAAATGTCAAAAAAAGGCATGTTAAAAAAATCTTGACAAAAGGGATGTATGGGATTATAAATAAATGCTTTAATGAGACTAGTATGAAACAATTTCATCTGTGACTATATACAGATTTTTAAAAGGATCTTTATAAGAAGATTGTAGTAATTTATCTAGAAAACAATTCATTATAACCAAGTTGGACTCATACAAATGTTATAAGTGGTTCAACATTACAAAAATAAAATTTAAAAAAAAGCACTACAATCCCCAACAAAATTTGGCATGCTTATTTCATTAAATTCAGAAAAATTCTCTCAGGAAATGGAGCACTCATTTACGTTAGAAACATTAAAAACCATAGTATTGGTGGAACCCCAATTTAATATAACCAAAAGCAAGTATCTAAAATAAAGTGGTAGCATTATTTCCAATGAAAAAAAATTGTAGAAACTTTTCCAATACACACAAGGATAAAGTAAGAATTCACCTTTCCTTGACTATTTTAGACAAAGTTCAGAAGTGTTTGCTAGAGTAATAAGATAAGAGGGAAGTAAAATTATAAACAAAGACATATAAGATGCTTTCTCTTTAATGAAGAGATCTGTGCCCCTTAGACTTTAATTTTCTTGTCCAAGAAGTGTGCTATATCCATGAATGTGGCTTAATATAATATACGTATTATCAGGATAAGGTTTCAGAGTGCTCAAGGAATCTCGAAGTCCAGGATGCTATTACTGTATTTCCTATACTGACAACACCTCATTAATGAGATATTAAAATCATGATTTTTTTCTTTCCTTATTTCTTTGCAATTTTTTGATATCCTATCAAACGTCACAAGGCAAACTGAAGATTTTAATGGTATAAATAGGTTACAAAATATACTCACCATAAAAATGGAATGTCCTAATATAGGCTGCCTTTATGAAAAAATATAATGAACTAAGCTATGGTTTTTAAAAAGTAGCACAGAGTGAGTGCTATGGAAGAATGGTGGATACCATTCAAAATCAAATCAAACCATGCTGTCCTTTGGAACTTTTCTCAAAAAAAATAGTTATGAATGTTTACTAGTTGATTTTACTAGTGAACTGTTCTCCTGCTGAAAGAACATGGATGGCCAAGGACATCAGAGAGAGATGCTTGTTCACATCTTAATGCCTTGGGGTACCCCCTGAATTCTCTTCTGCCTTTAAGACAGTAAGATTCTGTTACCAGAATCATTGCTGGTGGTCATTCAGTTCATTCATTTGGTTTCTTGATAATGTCTAAAATTATTTCCAGTGCTTTTGATTAACATAGTCAGTCTGACTGATCTGAAATACAGCATTTTGCCTATCTTTGGATTGTGTTAATAAATAATTAAAAGGAAAATTAAAGTAGCAAGCTCATCTAAAAAGTGGTTAATGCTTGAAGCTACTATAAGGGATGGATTTGGTTCCAAAATTGCTTGAGACAGGACTATATGAATGGAAGACAACCCAGAGAGGAGAGACACATATGGATATAGAAACTATAACAATGTAGCAGAAACTGGCTTTTCACCATGTCCCTGATTTCCAGCTTGCCTCTCTAGAGACTGAAAAAACATACTTCCTTGAGTAAAATCAACTATCTTGGTTTGAATTGACATCTCGGATCACTTTCAACCAAAGACTGAATCCATTTTTGTATGTACTTAGTTATGTTCTAATCTCTGTAATACTTTGATAATATTTGCTCTTTGTTTAGATAAATGGGTTTACTTGCTATTCACTATTTCTATTGGTCTTTTCTATAAGCAGCATTCAGTGGGATTGAGCTCAACTAGTGAGTTATAGCCAAGGATAACTATTCCCCTTAAGATCAACCAGCGAAGAGCTTACCTTACTAAACCTACCATACCCCTAGAGCACAAATATTCAGGGTGTGTGTGAGGAGACAGACAGACATAATTCCAGGCTTATATGCATTATGGAGTGAAGTGATAAAAAGAATAAGTGCCTAGCTAAGGTCTTTCTTCAGATTGTATTGAGGCATAAATCCTGCTTTTCCCTGGAAAGGGGTGAGCTAGATTTCAGAAATATCTATCTGTATCCCCAGAGCCATATCTATACATTTAATAACCTTGAGAAACCTTTCTGTTTTATAGGATAATATAAATATCATCCAAGTGCAATAACATAATCAAGATGCTGATGGGTTACTTTATGGAATTGGAGAAAGTTATACCAAAATACATATGGACAAAAAGGAAGGCACAGTTAGAATACCAAGATAAGAATAATGAATGAAGGGAGACTCACTTGTCCAGATTTATTAATCACTTCTACAATAAGACTTGTGATACAATCTAACAAAATTGAATAAGAACTCAAGAATCAACATGTAAGAACTGGTGGGGTAAAAAAGCTTCAAATTACAGAAATGGTGAGAAGATTGCTCAGGTCCTTTTCTTCCAGGATCTAAAAATGGATAATCTTATTTAAGACCCCATCCACTCTTCCACACATGATATCTATCACAAAATTTGTTTGAAACTTTGTTAACAGACAAGAGAAGAATGCACTTTCCTTTTTATTTCTCTTATTTAAATTATCAGAAATTACCTCAATTCCTGTAGCTGTTGCTGGGTGTATATAAACATTGTCACAATGAAAATAAGCATGGTCACAATCTCATTTCTCTCTGAAATCTGAGCTCATCAGGAGTTTCCAGGATCTTCAGCATCCCACGGAAGTTGATGTAGGGTGATTGTGCAACACATTTCCAGAAAACATTTGTTCAACACGAGGTTCTTTGAAAATTTGCAAAGAAAAATCCACATGACACTTGACATGGACTTTTATGTTTGGCTTTCTCACAATTACTTAATCCTCCATGACAAAGGTTATGTTCAAGGTATAATCTAGAAGAAGCATTCATTGCTAGCAAAGAATAAATCCCAAGGGCTCCTCTAGCTTTGTGGGTGACTGCTTATCAGATCATTGGCAAATACAGATGCTTAGCCCTTCTGATGGAGAAGTATGCTCTGAACACTGATTGGAAGCTGGAGAAGGCATGAAAGGGGTTCAGCAGAATCCTGCCCAGCAGAGTTGTGGGTAACTGGAGTCAACTGGTAAAGAATGGATCATGTGTTTACAGTGTGCCTGGTACTGTGGGAGGGCCTGTCTTCTCCTGCTCTTCACTTTAGTTTGAAGATCTGCTAACCTGTTGTCAAGATGTCTTTCATCTGGAGACATAAAATCTGTGGAAGGTAGTATTCCATGAAGAAGATGGAGGGTCCTGTCTGATTAAGAATTTTTAAGACACAGAATTATTTGTATCTTATGGCCCTAACTGTTCAAAAGAATATTTTGCATTTTTAAATGATCTATTAAAAAATAGTACCTATCTTGTCTAAAGTATGTCCTTCCCTCTTTACCTCTTTACACCACCCCCCGACACACACACTCACATCATTTCTCTTTTTTTTTTTTTTTTTTTTGCGGGGCAATGGGGGTTAAGTAACTTGCCCAGGGTCACACAGCTAGTAAGTGTCAAGTCTCTGAGGCCAGATTTGAACTCAAGTATTCCTGAATCCAGGGCCGGTGCTTTATCCACTGTGCCACCTAGCTGCCCCACTCACATCATTTCTAATACCAGGCATTGTATGGCCCTTCAATCTCCAGATTATGTTTGATTATTCATTATTTGATGCCCCCCAAATCCTTGTGGAATAGGTAAGATGGGTAGGTTATTATCCCTGTCTCACCAGTGAGAAAAATGAAGTGTGGTCTAAGCTCACAATGCATGTAAGGAACAAGTATGGGAATAAATTGATTGCTAGTTTCAAACCAAGTCTGTCCTTGCTGCTTTTACAACTTGCTTGAAGACTTACCTTTTTCAGTGGTGAGCTGAATCTCCAAGTGAAAATTCATGATATGTTATGTTAGACATAAAGTTATGTTCCATTTATATTGTTTTCAAGTTTTATTGACATGTATTGTTTTGACATTACAAACATTTCCAGATTATCTTCATTCTATAAAGTTTTTTGTAAAAAAAAAGTTAAACAATTTCATAAAACAGACAATAGAATGGCTTTATATGAAAAAGCATACAACATTCCACATTTGCTATATATTTGTGTGTATGTATATGTGTACACGTATGTATGTGTACTTCTAACAGTTTTCAAAGCAGTTTGTGAACAACACTATAGGATTGTCTTTGCATAACTTGTTCTTTTAGTTCTGACAGTTTGTTGCAGTTAATATTTCAATTAAGTTGAATTAAATTAAGTTGCCTCTCTATTACTTACCCTCTCTCCCCATTTTTCTCCAAAGATAGCAGAATGAGGAAAAAGAGGTTCAGGTTTGATAGACTGGAATATAGTGAACAAACTAGAGACTGAATAAACTTTCCCACTAAAAATGAGACAGATACAGAAGGAGACAGAGGGAGAAGACAGATAAACAGACAGAGGGAGACGGGGGGGTGGTAGGTTTTTTTTTTTTAACCTGGAGCTCCATATATTGACTAAATCACAGATCAAAGAAAAAACAAATGACTTTTCAGTTTTCTTTCTCTGTCATTGTCTCTCCTCTTCCCTCCGTCCTCCCAAACCTCTCTCCTAATGTCCTTCCTTATTTCCTTCCTTCCTTATTATTTTTCTATATTTCTGGAGTACTTTGAATTTAGTCAAGAGGGTTTTCAAATGAAAAGAGTTAGGGAGAAGAGCATGAAACCAAGATGGGAGAGGAAAGGCTGTAACTTTGGGAGCTCCCCACCATCTGTCAACATAACTTCAAAAATGCCATAAGACAATTCCTGGAGCAGCAGAACCCACAGGGGAACAGAGAGAGATCATTTTAGCCAAAGATAGTCTTCTAAAAGGGCAACAGGGAAGGTCTGCTGTACTGGGATGAGAGAGTAGTACAGAGCTTCCAAAAAATCAGAGTCAGTGGCTACTTCTGCAACTTGGCTCACAGACCAGTAAGGGGGTCCAGTGGTTGGCAGGGGTGGGGGAGATAGCAGGGGGTTAGGTCTCTGCTGGAGCTAAGGTGGAACACCCATATTCTGAACCATTAAGCAAACTCAAGTGGCAGTGGCCCAGTGGGGGAGGGGCACAGCCACACCAGGATTGCTATCACAAGGAATCAGATTTCAATCAGATTTCTGCTTCTGGGTTAAAGAGCAAGCAGGCCCATGGTTACTTACAATGCAGGCAGGCTGAGAAAAACCTCTCCTTAAATTGTACCACCTGGGACCCCCTGAAGCTTGGGTCAGTGTGTCCTGGAAGCAGTGCTCTACTTTAAGAAGCAGGTAAAAGCCAAGACATATGCTGGTAGCAAGATGAACAGGCAGAAAAAGAAGCAGACCATTGAAAGTTTCTTTGGTGACAAGGTAGACCAAAATACACCCTCGGAAGAAAGTAACAAAGTCAAAGCTCCTACATCCAAAGTTTCCAAGAAAAATATGAATTGGTCTCAGGCCATGGAGGTGCTCAAAAAGGACTTTGAAGATAAAGTAAGAAAGGTAGAGAGAAAAGTAAGAGAGGTAGAGGAAAAAATGGAAAGTGAAATGAGAGTCATGCAAGATGGTCATGAAAAAAACAGCTTGAAAAGCCAAATTGGCCAAATGGAAAAAGAGGTACAGAAACTCTCTGAAGAAAATCATTGCTTAAGAATTAGGAAAGAACAAATGGAAGCTAATGACTTTATGAGAAATCAAGACCCAATAAAGCAAATCCAAATGAATAAAAAAATAGAGGGTAATATGAAATATCTCCTTGGAAAAACAGCTGGCCTGGCAAATAGATCCAGGAGAGATAATTTGAAAATCATTGGACTACCTGAAAACGATGATTAAAAGAATAGCTTAGACATCATCTTCCAAGAAATTGTCAGGGATAATTGCCCTAATAGTCTAGAAGCAGAAGGCAAAATAGAAATTGAAAGAATCCACAGATCTTCTCCTGAAAGTTATCCTAAACAGAAAACCAGGAATATTGTAGCAAAATTCTAGAGCTCTCAGGTAAAGGAGAAAATATTGCAAGCAGTTAGAAAGAAACAATTCAAGTGCTGTGGAGCTACTGTAAGGATAACAGAAGATCTAGCAGATTCTACATTAAAAGACCAGAGGGCATGGGATATGATATTGTGGAGGGCAAAGTAACTGGGATTACAACCAATAATCACTTACCCAGCAAAACTGAGTATTATCTTTCAGGGGAAATATGGGACTTTAATGAAAAAGAGATAGGGAGTGAGAAGACATCACATTCAGAAATAATGGGCCAAGACCACAGAGAAAAAAACAAAACAAAACAAAACATTGAAAAGAGTTTTTAAAAGCATAACAGATTCATGGGAGAAAATATCCAAGAAAAAAAGACGAACATTAAAGCTATAGGCACCAACGTCTATGTCCAAATGCATAAACAATGGCTAACAAGAAAGATGAATTTGAAAGCTTTACTCACAGACTAATTAAGCCACATTAGCTATGTGGTGGGAGAAATACAACACATCACTGGAGCATGGTTCTGACTTGTGGTACTTAATAAGGGGTATGGGGTAGTGTTTCATATTTAGAATATAAATTCATGGGAGGAAAACCAAAGACCTGATGAGGAAGGTTGGTGAAGTACAAAGGGTGAGGTTCAATGGGTTGAGAACAGATAACTATTTGTATTAGGATCCTACATATCTTGTGTAAAGAAAGAGTATATAAAGGATAAACTTGGACAAGGGAGCCCAAATCTGGCACTGAGTCATGCTATCACAGGCCAGCTGGTGTTATAGTTAGTTATATGCAAATGAAACAATCCAAGGCAAGGGGAAGATTGATATCTTTTAGGTTGAAAAGCTGATGTAGCCCATGTAAATGATGGATTGTGTTTGAATGTATCCCTTGCAGAAAAGTAACAATAAAATAACAATAATATATTAATGAACAAATGTATATATAGTATGTACATTGTAAATCAAGATTAATATACTATTATATTATTCATATGCTACATTGATAGAAATAACTATAAATGGTAATAACCCTATAGCCTTTATGATTTGAAAAGCTCTTTCCATAAACTATTTCATTAAGATATCACTCTCATTCACAGATGAAGAAGGAAAGGTCAAAAAAGGTCAATGGTGCAGGGTCACAGAGGTAGGCTAGTGTCTAAGGCAGGATCTGAAACCAGGCGGTCTTTTCCTGTAATTCCACCCCTAAGTACTCTCTCACACTGTCTCTAAGTACTCAAGGTACCTTTTACATTTGGTAGAAAAGGAATATTGACAACCATAAAGTGAATTGAAGCACTAAAATAGCAGCTAGGTCTCCTAACAGAAAATCAAGGGTCTCTATTGGACTAGTGTTGATACTTTGATGGGGACCAAGTGGGATGCTCAGGTCTGAGGGTAAGGGACTCCATGTTTTCCCTCCATAGGATATTGTTTATCTCCATAGACTGACTTTTTCTGTACTAAACAAAAGCAAAAGCAAGAATTCAAATGGTGCTTACAGTTAACTTGAGATGACAGCTAATTGTCCTTTCAGCTTGCCTCTCAAAATAAATTGTCTCCACAACAAGAATTAAGAAACACATCCCAGCCTCAAATTGGAATCTGTCCACTCTCAGTCATACGTGCCTTTGGACTTCTTCTGAGCACACACAGTTGGTCTGTGCAATATTTTCCCATTGGCAAAAGCTTATTTTTATCTGGACAAATTTTGCAGGTGTGCTTTGGGAAGCTCTCAGAAAATTTATCAGTAAAAATCCATTACAAAGCTCTATTTCAACCTCAAGGGAGTGCTGGAAACTTCCATTATAAACTATAAGGGAGAAAGAAAGGAGGAAGGAAGAAAGGCAGAAAGTGAAGAATGAAGGAGGGAATGAAGAAAGGGAGGGAGAGGGAAGAAGTAAGAAATCAAGGAAGGGAGGAAATAATGAAGGGAAGAAAGGGAAAAGGAAGGAAGGAGGGAGGGAGGGAAGGAAGGAAGGAAGGAAGGAAGGAAGGAAGGAAGGAAGGAAGGAAGGAAGGAAGGAAGGAAGGAAGGAAGGAAGGAAGGAAGGAAGGAGGGAGGGAGGGAGGGAGGGAGGGAGGGAGGGAAGGAAGGAAGGAAGGAAGGAAGGAAGGAAGGAAGGAAGGAAGGAAGGAAGGAAGGAAGGAAGGAAGGAGGGAGGGAGGGAGGGAGGGAGGGAGGGAGGGAGGGAGGGAGGGAGGGAGGGAGGGAGGGAAGGAAGGAAGGAAGGAAGGAAGGAAGGAAGGAAGGAAGGAAGGAAGGAAGGAAGGAAGGAAGGAAGGAAGGAAGGAGGGAAGGAGAGAAGGAAGGAAGGAAGGAAGGAGGGAAGGAGAGAAGGAAAAGGGGGAAGGGAAAAAGGCAGAGAGGGAGAAAAGAATAGAGGAAAGTGAAAAGGAAAGAACAAAAGGAGGGAAGAAGAGGGAAAGGAAGGAAAGAAGGAAGGAAGCACAGGCAGAAATGAAAAAGTGAGAAAGGAAGGAAAGGAGAGAGGAAAGAATGGGAAAAGGAAGGGAAGAAGGGAGAAAAGGAAAGGAAAAGAGTAAGGAATTAAGGGAGAAGGGTAAAGGGAGGAAGCACAAAGAAGAAGAAAATACCGAGGAAGGGAAGGATATGTTGAGATCTAGCCAGGAAGGAGCTACAGTTCTAAATTCCATAGACCTTATCAAGCTTTTACTTAGGAATGCAGCAAGTATAAATAAAGAATCAGATTGGTAATACTTATTTAGATACTAAATTTGCCCTTTGATTTAGTGCCATTTTCTTGAAGGGCAGTTAGGTGATGCAGTGGATAGAGCACCAGGGCAGGAGTTAGGAAGACTCATCTTCCTGAGTTCAAATTTAGCCTTAGACAATTAGTAGCTGTTTTACCCTGGGCAAGTCACTTAACCCATCTGCCTCAGTTTCCTCATCTGTGAAATGAGCTTGAGAAGGAAATGGCAAACCATTCCAATTTCTTTGTCAAAAAAAGAAGAAAAACCAAGGGGTCATGAAGAGTCAGACATGATGGAAATAAACAGAACAGTAATAATAAGAATTTTTAAAGGAAGACCCAAATGCACCTTCTAACAAAGACTTCATTGGCAACATTTATTAAGTTTTGTGTTTTTACAGAATACCCAGGCTAGGTGAAAGATTCTTCCTTAAAGACACATGGACTTGGAGTTGGCAGAAAATTAATAACTGAGGTAGCAGGCACAAAAGAGGACTGTTTTTCCCTTGGTTACACACATGCACACACACACACACACACACATATACACACTGTATGACTTCTCCCTCAAAAGGTAATTTCATTTTTAATTTTATCATCTATTTGGCATGGCCAAGAAGGTCCATCTGCTGAAAAAATGCATCCCAAAGTCAATTACAAGTTATTTTCTTATAGACTAAGCTCCTATCCCTTTTACTGCTCTCCCCCCCCAACTAACACGAATAATCAAAGGTCCAATTGACAATATTTGAGGAGGTGATATTCATTGGAACATTGACTTGGAGCAAAAGGGTCAAAGATTTGCTTAGCATTCAGTTTTTAAATAAAAGACTGAGGGTTTCCCCAAATATTTAATAGGAGAGTGTATACATAATAGAAGATGCTATCCTTGCATGCTGCACAATTTAGTGGAAAAAATACAAGTGATTCTCTCTTAGAATATTTCTTAGAGAGGGAACAAGGCATATACAGAGTAATGTTTCAGAGAATTGTCTGGACAACTGAAAAATCCTTGTCACTCATCCAAAGTTTTTTCAAATGGTATAAAATAAAGGTTGAACAGCTTTCAGGGTGAAGAGCAATGGCTAAGTTATTAGGAGATGGTACACTGTTATTTTTTGAGGGGGGGACACAATGAAATTTAAGTGACTTGCCCAGGGTTACACAGCCAGTAAGTGTCAAATGTCTGAGGCTGGATTTGAACTTAGGTACTCCTGAATCCAGGACAGATCCTTTATCCACTATACTACCTAGCTGCCCCAGTACATGATTATTTTTAAAAAACACTAACAGAAAAAAAAGAAGTCAGGTCTATAAGAGGGAAGAAAAAATTGGTGGGTGTTGGGCATTTTGAGTGTGAATAGACAAACTGAGAGAGAGAGAGAGAGAGAGAGAGAGAGAGAGAGAGAGAGAGAGAGAGAGAGATAGAGTCACAGTTGTAACTGCCTCTAAACTAAGTAAGTCATCATTCTCCTTATGGGCTTTGAAGTGGTGGGAGAAAGGGGCTGGAGAGCTCTTTGCTGTTTCTCTGGTTTGGGATGGTATTTGGCAATGCTTCCTGCCAGACAGTTTAGCCCCTGAGCTTGTAAGCTCTTCCCAAGAGATCCCATGATCTTCCACCTTAAGTAACTTCCTTTATGAGGAACCATTGATTTCCCCATCAGACAATAAACTGGTAGTGTACATAAAATGCCTATAAACTACCCACAATACTTTGTACCTGACCAAAGTGATAAGCACCATCTATCTATAAATACCACAGATCTTTCCTCTTCAAGGAGAAAGTGAATTTTTGAAATTCTGAAGACTTCTTAAATTGTGAATAATGATAACATTTATAAAGAGCTTTAAAGTTGAGTAGTGCTTTACATGTTATTTAATACTCATGATAATTTTGTAAGGCCAGTATTATTATTATTACTATTATACAGAAGAAAAAACTGAGGTTCAGGGTCACACAGCTGGTAAGTGTCCAGAGTGGGATTCCATCTGAGGTCCTCCTGATTCAAAGTTCAGCCTTCTGTCCAGTTCACCACCAGCTCCCCATATGCTAATATGATGATATGATAATGATGATGACAGCTAACATTTATAAAGAGGTTATGATATGCCAGGAACTCTGCTTAAGTGTTACAATTATTATCTCATTTGGTACTCGCAACCCTGGGAGGTAGGTATTATTATAATCCTAACTTTAGAGATAAGAAAACAGGCAGACAGAGGTTAATTGACTTAGCCCAGGTCATACAGTGGATAAGTGTCAGAGGCTGGATTTGAACTCAGGTTTTCCTGACTCCAGGCCCAGCACTGTATCCTAGCCACTCATATACTAGGAGTATAATCTGATCAACTCACCAGTACAAATTAGCGATCATGGAATCACCCCTGAGGTAGAGGATAGTCAGAAGTAAAACACTTTTGAGGAGGAATAGGTAAAAATAAGATAGAGTAAATGTCATGGGAAGGGAGTAGGATGGAGGGAAATAGTAAAAAAGAAAAATCCAAATTAGTGTGTATTTGAACCCTGTAATTTTACCCATTAATTATGCAATCAGCAAGAATTTATTGAGCATTTGCAATGTGCCAGGCATATCTAAAATCTTACTTTCAACTTTAGTTCTGACCTAGTATCCAAGTGGTTAGTTCTTACCCCTACCAATCACTTTCTCCATTGATAGAATATAAACTCATTGAGGACAGGGATGCTTGCACTTTTGTCTTTATATCTCCAGAGTCCTCCCAGTAGTAAATTCATAAATTAATGTATATTCATAAATATGTATATGCATTTACATCTGCATGTAAATATTTATAATATATGCATACTTTGTACAATGTATATAGAATATAAGTTCCCTGAGTGTAGGGATGATTTCTGCTTTTGTCTTTGTATCTAGCATCCCAAACACAGTTGCTTGAACATAGTAAATACTTAACAAAGGTTTGTTGGATTGACTGAATTGTATTTGTCAGAAACTTTCTACAAAGAAAGAGTTGCCAATTCACATATTAATTAATATATAAACATTTATTAATTACCTATTATGCACTAGGCACCATGACAAGTCCTAGGGATACAAAAAGAGGTGAAAGACAGTCCCTCCTCTCAAAGAGCTCACAGTTTGATGGGAGAGATAATAAACAAATTATATACATATATAATTTACATCTATATGGATATCTATATCCATATCTATATATTCATATCTATATCGATATATAAACAAGTTATGTATAGGGTAAATAGAAAATGACAGAGGAAAGGCATTAGAATTAAGAGGGGTTGGGAAAAGCTTCCTGTAGGAGATGGGATTTAAAGAAGCCAAGGAAAGCAGTAGACAGAGATGAGGATGGAGAGCATTCCAGGCATGGGGGGAGCCAGAAAATATGCCCATATTTGATCAAGGGAACGTTTGGTTCATGAACCAGCAAAAAAGCCAGTGTCACTGGACTGAAGAACAGAGAAGGGAATAAGACAACTGGAATTATGGGAGAAGGCTGGCTTAGGAAGAGTTTTGAAAACCCAAGAGAAGATGTTGTATTTGATCCTGGAGGTGATAGGGAATCACTGGCATTTATTGAGTGTGATTGAAGGGGGGGGGGGGAGAATAAGATGGTCAGAAAAAAATCACTTTAGAGGCTAAATGGACAATGGATTAAAGTGGAGACAGATCTAGGCATCCCCCCTACACACACACACACACACACACACACACACAACTAACACAACAGGCCATGCATGAGGGCTTGCAGCAGTGTGGGCACAGCATCAGAGGACAGAAGGGGGAGTATTGGATACATACCACAAAGGTGAAGTTGGCAGGACTTGGCTACAGCTTAGATATTGTTAAGGGCTAAAATTCTAGCTAGTCTGTCTAAAATATTTAATGAGTGGTCGCCAATAAATTATAAGCTTTAGCAAGAGTTAGACTTTTAAGCATTTATTAAGGAGAATAAGAATTTGGTAAAGAGAGAGAGAAAGGTCTAGATTCCTATCTATTAAAGGGAGAGCGCATTTCTCGCTCCGCTCTCCACCAGAGTCCAGAGGAAAGAGCGCGAGACTGAGCGCCAGTCTCTTCCTTCCTCCTCCCACTAGTCCGCGTCACTTCCTGACTCCTGAAGAAAAGACTCCTGGTCTTGCCCTCAAAGACCTTCCCTTCATGGGCAGAACTCTTCTACAGTAAGTATCCAGCAGGTGGCGTTATTCCAATCGTTACAGTCCCCCCTGTTGTTCCTCAAGAAACAAAATGTTTCCTTGACGGAACAGTAAAAAGAATATAATAACTATTGCTAACTAATAATATGTGAACAACAATATAGAAAAGGAAGAGAGGAAAGTTTTGTTCAGAGGGGCGATTTTTTTTTTTTTTGTCCTCATGAACCGACGCTTTGACATTAGTCTTGCAAAGGGAGGGCCTCTGCAGAGAATACATGTTACAGATGGTGTATATTATAACAGAAAGAGAAAAACAACAACAAAAACAACAAATCAAAACTGTTCATTTAAAGTCTCTGAAAGTCTTTTCTCAGATGTCCTCTAGGTGTAGTCGTAGAATGGAAGTCTTTTCAGGGGTTGAGGTATGGATGCTGGTAATCAGCCAGGAAAATTTCCTACAAAATTGAGCTTAACACAACTTTAAAATAGCTTTATCAATAATCAAATCAAACAATGAAAGTTCTCAAAAACATGTCTAAGGGAATTCAGAATCTTAGTTGTTACACATGAAACATATAATAAAACAAAATTGAAACATTCTTTAAAATTATAATATTACTGAGAAGACAATTGCTGTGATATTAATTTTTAAAAATAATTTTTATCTTTGTTTCATCACTTTTTGCATCATCTGCCTAATTATCCTCATGCCATTATGAGAAATTAGAAAATCTAATATAATTGGTAACAGGTGTCAAGGCCAAATTCAACACTGTATTTATCATGACACCTGAGATAATTATGGGGGTTACCATAAAAGAACAGAGAAATGATGGGATATGAGCATTCCCACACTTGAGCAATATGTACTGCCCATACAGTATGCCAGGCTTAAAATAGGTGGATGGAATATACGTCCATGCCACCGAACATATTGGAGGAAACTGAGTCAGACTTAATCAGATGCATGGGATTGAGATGGTCCATGGCATCAGGCATATAG
Source organism: Dromiciops gliroides (assembly GCF_019393635.1). Lineage (NCBI taxonomy): Eukaryota > Metazoa > Chordata > Mammalia > Microbiotheria > Microbiotheriidae > Dromiciops > Dromiciops gliroides. Next base: position 6,160,075 of record NC_057865.1, on the reverse strand, counting down.
GAGGGAGCATAGAAGCCAGGTGTAGAAGTGAGATGGGTGGGATCAATACTTCCAGCCATCTGTACGATATTGTGGGGAAAAATAAAATAAAATATTAAACCAAGAGAATCCAACCTCAACATTAGTCAAAAGCCGTTCCCTCGGCCATACCTTGACTTCATGCATGTCTCCCCTCATGTGACAGTTCAGTGTCTGCTCTTGCATGTATTCCTCTTGTGATTGGATGGCATCTTGGCCAACTGGCATCTGATAACTCAGAATAAAGGCAATTAATGTTTTAAATGATAAATTCCCATAATTCCAAGTCTCATATGGATTTAAAAATTGAGGATAATAAATGATTGCAAAAAATGTGAATACATCTTGACTCAGAACACAATATATAATTATGCAACAATTTCAAATAATACCCCTTTTTTTTTTACTTAGTATACAATTACTTTTGTGAAAAATCAGAACATACTTAAATACAAGTTAAAGCACAACAGAATCTCAAGGAACTTTTTTTTTTTTTTTTGAAAAAAGAAAACTTTTACAAATGTTCCCCTCTTTTTTTTTTGGGGGGAATATGCTTATCAAAAATAATACTTCTAGAATCAATTTACACTTGCCATGGCAACCAATTTGCCAGGGAAATGCTTTAAAGAGTTTGATCAAATAATCAGTTGAGGAAAAAAAATAACAAAAACAAACAACTCAGAATATGGGAGCACAATACTCCTAGAATTAACATTGTATTATGAAATCAAAACCATGTTTCAAAATTAGATAGATGAATGAATAGAAGAAAATACACGTGGAATAATAAAAGACAATGAAATTCAAACTAGGGAAATCTAAATGAATATGAATTTAATATTAATAAGAGTACTATAAAATATAAACTTGATCACATGACTATAAAAAGCTTTTACAAATATTCTCCTTGTTTTAAAAACTAAGTATAAGACACAATCTCAAAAGCATGAAAATCTCTATGAAAATAAACCCATACCATTAATTTCAAAATGTATATATAATAGCATAGAAATCCTATGTAACCTCTGAACTGACATTAATACTCTGAGTGAATTCAGAACACTTTTGATTCCGATATCTAAAATCCCCAACACTCATATCAATACCTTGCTGCTTACTTCTACATTTCTCTAAAATATATACCCTTCCATGGCAAAAGAAGCAGAGTCTTGAACTATGTTGATGGTTGTCATTCTTATTCAGCTTAAGTTTTTCTTCTTTAACCCCTTTATATTGTCTGTCAGTCTTTTCACCATACAAATGCTTTATAAGATTACTAATTAAAGACAAAAGCAGGTTAGCAAAATTATGAACAAAACAAGCATATCTGGAATTTAAAGAGTTTTCTAAGATTGTCTCAAAAGCACAGCCAGGCCGGGGAAGGGCTGAGCCTGAAGCTGCAAATGCAGGTAGAAAAAGTTGAGCATGCGCATCAGATCTCTGGACTTCCCAGGCAGGGGAAGCTATGGGCTTGGCCATAGGAGGAGTAGAGGGTGGGGTCTGGGGAGGAGGGGAGGGACCAGCGCAATTTGAATCCGACTTGATTTTGAACTCAGGCCTGGATTCCTCTTCCCCCACTTTGCCTCCAGGTGCTAGGGGATTAAAAGCTTCTAGAGGGTGGGTCATTGCCTCCAGGCATGCAAAATTAGAGCAACAATTAGTGTTAGAACTGGGAAAAGCTGCGGGAATCTCTTCAGGTTTCTCTGAAAAAGCATGGTTGGGAGAGGGAGAGATATTTCCTTGTGTGAGTAAGTTGCTGGCTCTTTTAACAAAAATAAAAAGAAAAATAGAAAATCCACAAAAACAAAGCATTAACATGATCTTATCTCCCATTTGTCTGGTTAAACAGACCAAAATCAAAAATAGGATAATTAGGGAGTTTAAAAGGTCCATTCGAAAAAATTTAAAGGAAAACACAGCCAGTGCGCCAGTACTTAGCAATTTAAAGGGTAGGGGAAATTTCTTACCCAACCAGAAGATCAGAAGACTGAGGTTTAGCTTTCCTCTTCGTGGTCAGCCATCTGTTAAGGGTTAAAATTCTAGCTAGTCTGTCTAAAATATTTAATGAGTGGTCGCCAATAAATTATAAGCTTTAGCAAGAGTTAGACTTTTAAGCATTTATTAAGGAGAATAAGAATTTGGTAAAGAGAGAGAGAAAGGTCTAGATTCCTATCTATTAAAGGGAGAGCGCATTTCTCGCTCCGCTCTCCACCAGAGTCCAGAGGAAAGAGCGCGAGACTGAGCGCCAGTCTCTTCCTTCCTCCTCCCACTAGTCCGCGTCACTTCCTGACTCCTGAAGAAAAGACTCCTGGTCTTGCCCTCAAAGACCTTCCCTTCATGGGCAGAACTCTTCTACAGTAAGTATCCAGCAGGTGGCGTTATTCCAATCGTTACAATATGAAGGATGAGAGATGGTGAGAATTTCAGGATGACTCATAGGTGGTGATCCCGAGGTACTGACAGTCTTTATACTGCTGTTCTCAACAGTAATGAAGAAGGTAGAGGGTGGGGGAGGATTTAGAGGGGAAAACAATGAGTTCCATTTTGGACATGTTGATTTGAAGACATGTACTGGACACCCAGTTTGAGATTTCTGAAAGGCAGTTGGAAATGTGAGATTGGATATCAGAAGAAAGGGTGAAACAGGATTGACAATTAAACCCATTGAGGCTCATGAGATAACCAAGCTGGAGTCCAATAGAGCAAAACTTCTTAAACTGTGGGTGATGACCCCATATTGGGTCATGTAACTGAATGTGGGGCTTGTGAAAATTTTCGCATTAAATGTTTGATGTGTATATGTATTTTATATACTTATATACTGAGGGATGTGTAAAAATTTCTTGGGCAAAAAAGGGGTCACTAGTGGAAAAAAAAGTTTAAGAAGTTCTGTTATAGAGAGGGAACAGGGCTCAGGACAGAATTCTGTGATTAGAGGGAATGATCTGCATAAAGATAGAGCAAAGCAGACTGAGAAGAATAAAGCAAACAGACAGGAAGAGGTCCAAGAGAGTGGTGTCCCAAAAACCTAGAGGAAGAGAATATCAAAGCAGAGAAAGTATTCATATCTTATTTAAACCAATGAGCTAAATTTAGAAAATAGAGACATTCTGTTGTGTGAATAATAATAATTTATAACCTAGATTCCATAATTGGGTGGTCATTGATGGAAGGGGCCAAGCAAATTCCAAGGGCATATTTCAGCTATACCCTGCTGTCCTGTAGCTGCCAGAATGAGTCATCTTCAACTTCTTTCTTTGTGACTGAATCAGTTTCTGTCCTTAAATTCTCTTCTTGCCAGACGTGACCCTTGAGGTTAAATATCCAGCTGTGGTCATTTCCCTGAGTTCCAATCTGTTATTAACAAATTCCTACTCTACCTGGGTGTCTTATAAACATCTCAAACTCAACATGCCCAAAATGGAACTCATGCACTCTCCCCCTCAACCTGTCCTCTCTGCTTTGAGGATGTCACCATCCTTCCCAGATTTACAATATGGAATTATCCTTGTTCTTCCCTATCTGTCTCCCTCCCATATCCAATCAATGGATAAATCTTGTTAATTCTTCTTCCACAGTATCTCTCAATCTGCCCTTTTTCTTATATGGTTGCCACCAGATTTCAGGACATAATCAACTCATCTGGACTATGAGTGAAAGAAAGAAAGAAAGAAAGAAAGAAAGAAAGAAAGAAAGAAAGAAAGAAAGAAAGAAAGAAAGAAAGAAGTAATTTATTAAATGCTTACTATTTGACAAGGCTAGTGAGTACTGTGAATGCAAACAGAAAAGTGAGACAGTTCCTCCTCTCAAAGAGCTCATATGACAGGGAGACAACACACACGCAAACACGAGGATTCAAGAACAGGACAGATGGGAAGGCTACCACATTTTATGTCTCCATTAATAGAGATAGGAGAACTGGAAATATTCAGGGTTTAGGCAAAGAACAGGTAATAGCAAAGGTGATGGAGTGGTCAGGAGGTGTTTAGGATACAATGACAAATTGGACATCAAGATCCAGTGGTTCTTTGACCCATGACAACCACCTCCTGCTTGCCCTACTTGCTGCTCTTCTCTCTTCTCTCCATACAGACAGATCTATCTTCCTAAAGTACAGTTCATGTTGCGACCCTCATTAATAACTATTCAGTACCTCCCCTGAGCTATCAAGGATAAAAGTTGTACTACAAACTCTGTTAACAGGTGATTAAGATTCTTTCACACTCTGAACCTGACTACATTTTCTGGATTTATGGCAAATTACACACTTTCACTTCCCTTAAGGTTGAGCCACACTGTTATAATTAATTGGCTTTCATTCCCTCCCTTTATGCCTTTGTCCAGGTGGTTCCCCGTTCTACAACACACAATCCCTTATCACATGAGGGTCAAAAAAGAACTGACTTCAAGTCCTTCTTCAGCAATATACAGGCTATAAAATTAATATCTCAGAGCAATACAGAATTGAGGAGACAATATCGAAGTAACTGACAAGCTACTGATCTGCACCAGGAACCGAGGTCACTGATTTGGTTCTTATAGTTTTCCAAAATTACAGGGCAGCCTTGGAAAGCCAGGCCTGACCCAACAGAGGCTTTGCCTGGTTCCTAAAAGTGCTTTTGTAATGAAATGAGAAGGTTCATTTATACAAAAATTGGACAAGACAGGCTATGGAGGTGAGTTGTGAATTTCTCCAACTTTACAAAGGAAGAACTGGGGGGTAGCTAGGTGGTACAGTAGATAGAGCACTGGCCCTGGATTCAGGAGGACCTGAATTCAAATTCGACCTTAGACACTTGACTCTTATGAGCTGTGTGACCCTGGACAAGTCACTTGACCCCAACTGCCTCAATAAAAAACAAACAAAAAAAAAGGAAGAACTGGCACTCCATGTTTTGTTTTGTTTTTAAACTTAGCTCCAGTCTGACTCATTCAGCAAGAACATAGATTGCTGCCTCTGGATGCATGACATCTCCTATAGCAAAAAATAAATAAATAAGTAAAATAAAAGAATGAATAAATGTGTGTATGTATATGTACATGTGTCTAGTCATAGATATTACTAATTACCATAAAGAAAACACTTTGCCCACTCCCATGGAAAGAAAGAAAGAAAGAAAGAAAGAAAGAAAGAAAGAAAGAAAGAAAGAAAGAAAGAAAGAAAGAAAGAAAGAAAGAAAGAAAGAAAGAAAGGAAGGAAGGAAGGAAGGAAGGAAGGAAAGCTGCCGAGCTGAATGTATGCCTTGAGCTGCTCACTTGCTAATCATGTGCTAACACCCTGCAGGACCATTCCGTGACTGGGGATTCGAAGGATGTCACCATTGCCAGCATGCTAAATTATGTAGGAGCCAGTATCAAAGCACCAAATTAAATTGCTTTGGTCTTATGTAAAATTCCTCTGATCTTTGGCAATCATCATTTATTTAGAGCTTCCATAAGTTCCCCCTTTTGTGAAAAAGGGAAAAAAATAAAAGACTCTAGCCGTGACCAGGAGGAACACTTATTGTACTTTCCCAGTGAATGCAACATCTCCATTAGGGAGAGGGAGAGAGAGAGAGAGAGAGAGAGAGAGAGAGAGAGAGAGAGAGAGAGAGAGAGAGAGAGAGAGAGACAAAGATGAGCTGTGAGACTGAACAGCAGCACATTTCTATGGGAAAAGCAGGTTATCTAAACACTTTCTTCCCCCAAGAGAGAAAGACTCATAATATTTACAGTGAAATATAAATATTAGGGTTCTTGCTCTGTGTGGATGCTTCGAAGGTATAGTAAAGGCAGTTCATATTCAAATAAAAGCAGGATAATGGCCACAACTAATGTTTACATTCTTGGGAGGACACATGAAGATACTTCAGGAAAATGTTTGAAACTTTCCTACAAAAAGGTGTCCCTTCAGCTGGATTTGGGGAAGTCAGCCTGGGGATATGGACTGAATACATAGGCTAAAATTAACACAGACTATAGCTCTCATCTTGAAAAAGAACACAGTCTTTGGTTCCTGGATGTTGTCCTCAGACCTGGGGGACTGGTTCTTCTTCTGTGAGGAGATTGATGCCACCTGTCCTGGTTCTTACATTGATCAGCAGTGAATGATTGGGCCTGTGTTTGGATTTATCCACTCTCATCCAAGCAGCCCTGGAGAGATGCTTGTAGGAGACAAATGGCAGGGAAGCATATCAGTCAGATGCACAGAGAAGGCTTACACAAAATCTTTATTTGTGTGTGACAGCAATAGGAATAATCTTCAAGATGATTGCCAACATTTGGGACCATTGGTAGAGTTGGGAGGAAGCAGATGCCACCAAGGGATCTGTTGTCATGCAGTGTGAATGTGACCTTGGTATCGCTTTGGAACTCTGAGAGACCATTTCTTTCAATCCAGCAAAGGAAAAATCGGCTACCTTGCATTACTACTTTTGAAGACTTCATAATACTTTCAAAAGAAATTTTATAGCAAGTGAGCAATAACCTCTGTTTCCAGGTATGAAGGGGAAGCCAAGGGCCATAATGAATATACATTAGTAATCCTTGTCTTTCGACTTCTCATTACTGGGTTATTTTCTTTTTCACATGAAGTTGTATTTCAAAGAGGCAAGATTCCATGCCCTTTAAGCAGGTGTTTTTTTTTTGTTGTTTGTTTTCATCTTAAAGGACAGGCAGCAACAGATGGAGAAGGCAACAAAGACCTGTAAGCAGGTCTGGGCAAATGGCTCTTTGTATTAGATTAGAACATTTAGAAGGTTCTAACAGAATCTTCCCAGAGTTACATCCTCTACAGCTTAATGATTGTTTGGTCACCACTGGTCACTTCTACCTCTGCCCTTCCTGCTCTCTTCTCATTCCTCAGCTCCCTGCCTAACAAACACAGGTTCTCCTGGCTGTATGTAATCATTACAGGGGTTTCTACATCTAGAGAGTTTCCTGGCAGCACTAAGAGAGAGACTTTCTTGGGATTACACAGTCAGTATGTGTCAGAGGAAAGACTTGAACCCAGGTCTTCCTGACCAAGGTCAGCTTTATAGACCTATTTCACTCTGAATTTACTGGAAATGACAAAAATTGATGTTGTTGTTGTTATTATTATTATTAAAGTGACTGAATTCAAAGAATTCATTCTACTAAAATGACATTTCTCTTTTGACCTCTGCTTATAGCTGAACTTCCGGACTTATCCCCTCCATTAGTTTACCACCCCATCCCTTAGCCCTTTTAGCTAATCCCTAGCATTCTGATGGAACACTGGAAATGTGGACAGAGAATCTCATCATCTGCTTGTCAATAACTGCTTCTCCCTTGATGCTGTCTGCTCCCTGTTCTTCCATGAAATCACAATGCATAGTTGTCTTTCTATCTCTCTGCTTTTTGGCTCTTTCCTTGGCTGACTCCTCCTCCACGGATTCTCCCCTTGCCCATCATATCTTTTGTCTCTACACCAGTTTCCTTGATGATGTTATCCATGCCCTTGGATAAAGATGATAGACACTCCCCTCCCAAACTTACAGGAAGAAACTTCAGGAGAGACTCTCAAACTTCCTGTTGCACGTGTCCCCAGAAAGATGAAAGCCTTTTCTTCCTTCAAGTTGTAGCTCAGGTGCCACATTCTAGACAAAGCCTATCCTGATATTGATCTCTCTGATATTTGTGCCCTCCCTCCTTAATGACCTTGCACTTAACTAACTTGCATTCAGTCATTCATCTACCCATCTATTGGTCTACTTATTATCTATTCTCTTTATAGTTATACTTTGATAGTAACTATGTGCATATTGTCTTCCCCATTGGACTGTAAGTTCGTTTGGAGTAGAAGTTTTATCACTTTATATTAATACTGCTGGACATGGAACTGAGCCTAGCTCATAGTAAGCATTTAATAAACATTCATGGCTCATTGCTTTTTGTTGTTGTTTGTTTGTTTATTTATTTAGTATTTTCCCTAGTTACATGTAAAAAACCAATTTTTTTCAAATTGATAATTTAAAATTTTGCGTTCCAAATTTTCATCCTCCTGCCCTTCCTACCCTTCCCTAAGAAATCAAGCAATTAAATATAAGTTATACATGTTCAGTCATGCAAAACATCTCCACATTAGTCAGGTTTTGAAAGAAAACAGACAAAATAACTTTAGGAAGAGGAACTAAGAAAAATATTATACTTCAATCTGTATTCAAATAACATCAGTTCTTTATACAGGAACTGCATTTTTCATAAGTACTTCTGATAGCATCCTGCTTATAGTTTCTTTCACAGACTGTATTACCCTCTATCCTATTCCCTCCCCTTGATGTTTACTCTATTTTCTAACTTCTTCACCCTATCCCTCCTCAAAAGTGTTTTGCTTTTTACTGCCCCCTCCCCCAATATACCCTCCCTTCCTTCCCATCCCACTTTCACTCAGGGAAAGTATATTACTATACCCATTTGAGTATGTATATTATTCCCTCTTTGAGCCAATTCTGATGAGCGTAAGGTTCACTTATTCCCCTGCTCCTTCTCCATTTTCCCCTCCACTTCATAAGCTTTTTTGTTTCTTTTATGTGAGCTACTTTATCCAATTCCACCTCTCCCTTTCCCTTCCTTCCACTGCATTATCTTACCCCTTAACTTTATTTTAAAGATGTCATCGTGGGACAGCTAGGGGACACAGTGGACAAAGTATCAGCCCTGGAGCAAGGAGACCTTGAGCCCAAATCTGGCCCCAGACGTGAGCCACCCCACCCTGCCTGCCCCACCAAAAATTAAAAAAAAAAGATGAACAAAAAACAAATACTTTACAGATATAACCCCTTCGTATTCAATTCACACTGTGCCCTATATCTAAGTATATTCCTTTCAGGGGCAGCTAGCTGGCACAGTGGATAAAGTACCAGCCCTACATTTAGGAGGACCTAAGTTCAAATCCATCTCAGACATTTGACACTTACTAGCTGTGTAACCCCAGGCAAGTCACTTAATCCCCATTTCCCCCCCAAAAAACAAACCAAAAAAAAAATTTACTTTCAACTGCCCTAATACTGAGAGTTCTAATGAGTTAGAAGTATCATCTTCCCATGTAGGAATGTAAAAATTTTAACCTTTTAACATCCCTCATGATTTCTTTTTCCTGTTTACTTTTGTATTTGAAAGTCAAATTTTCTATTCAGTTCTGGTCATTTCATCATGAATGCCTGAAAGTCCTCTTTTTCATTGAAGTCCCATTTTCCCCCTGAGAGATTATACTCAGTTTTGCTGGGTAGGTGATTCTTGGTTGTAATCCCAGTTCCTTTGCCCTCCAGAATATCATACTCCATGTCCTCTGATCCTTTAAAGTAGAAGCTGCTAGATCTTGTGGTATCCTTACTGTAACTCCACTGTACTTGAATTGTTTCTTTCTACCTGCTTGCAAAAATTTCTCCTTTACCTGGGAGCTCTGGAATTTTGCTACAATATTCCTGGAGGTTTTCCTTTTGGGATCTCTTTCAGGAGGAGATCGGTGAATTCTTTCCACTTCTATTTTACCTTCACCTTCTAGAATATCAGAGAAATTGTCCCTGGCAATTTCTTGGAAGATGATGTTTAAGCTATTTTTTTAAATCATGGTTTTCAGGTAGTCCAATGATTTTCAAATGATCTTTCCTGGATCTATTTGCCAGGCCAGCTGTTTTTCCAAGGAGATATTCCATATTGCCCTCTATTTTTTATTCATTTGGATTTGCTTTATTGTGTCTTGATTTCTCATAAAGTCATTAGCTTCCATTTGCTCTTTCCTAATTCTTAAGCAATGATTTTCTTCAGAGAGCTTCTGTACCTCTTTTTCCATTTGGCCAATTTGGCTTTTCAAGTGTTTTTTTTTTTTTATGAGCATCCTGCATGATTCTCATTTCACTTTCCATTTTTCCTCTATCTCTCTTACTTTTCTCTCTACCTTTCTTACTTTATCTTCAAAGTCCTTTTTGAGCACCTCCATGGCCTGAGACCAATTCATATTTTTCTTGGAAACTTTGGATGTAGGAGCTTTGACTTTGTTACTTTCTTCCGAGGGTGTATTTTGGTCTACCTTGTCACCAAAGAAACTTTCAATGGTCTGCTTCTTTTTCTGCCTGTTCATCTTGCTACCAGCATATGTCTTGGCTTTTACCTGCTTCTTAAAGTGGAGCACTGCTTCCAGGACACACTGACTCAAGCTTCAGGGGGTCCCAGGTGGTACAATTTAAGGAGAAGTTTTTCTCAGCCTGCCTGCACTGTAAGTAACCATGGGCCTGCTTGCTCTTTAACCCAGAAGCAGAAATCTGATTGAAATCTGATTCCTTGTGATAGCAATCCTGGTGTGGCTGTGCCCCTCCCCCACTGGGCCACTGCTACTTGAGTCTGCTTACTGGTTCAGAATATGGGTGTTCCACCTTAGCTCCAGCAGAGACCTAACCCCCTGCTATCTCCCCCACCCCTGCCAACCATTGGACCCCCTCACTGGTCTGTGAGCCAAGTTGCAGAAGTAGCCATTGATTCTGATGATTTGGAAGCTCTGTACTACGCTCTCATCCCAGTACAGCAGACCTTCCCTGTTGCCCTTTTAGAAAGTCTTTGGCTAAGAAAAAATGATCCCTCTCTCTCTCTCTCTGTTCCCCTGTGGGTTCTGCTGCTCCAGGAATTGTCTTATGGCATTTTTGAAGGTATGTTGACAGATTGTGGGGAGCTCTCAAAGTTGTAGCATTTCCTCTGCCATCTTGTCTCCCCCCCCAGCTCATTGTTTAGTGATCTAATCAGTTCCCCCAAATCATTTTGCAGCAAATGCTAACTTCTCCTATAAATCTGCCCCTTCTCTTAACTTCTTTGTTACTGTTAAACTACCACCATTTTCCTCTTTTTGAAACTAAAATGTCATCTATGACTTGCCCCATGATCTCATTCTCATTTCTCGTGAGTTGATAAGTCAGATAAGATAGCCCTGTATAATATATCACATCTGTTCTTTTCTTTCCTTTGCTGCTAAAAATGGCCTAATTCAGATTTTCATCTCTTCTCACCTAGACTAAGGTAGTAGTCTCCTAAATGGTCTTGTTATATACAGGTGATTACCATAATCTGAATCAGGAAGGGGAAGTTGAAGGAGGGGAAGGTACATGACATGGTCAAATCTGAACTTTAGGAAAACAACTTTTGCAACTGAATAAAGGATGGATGGGAATAGGGAGACGTGAAACAGGGGAATGAATTCGAAGGCTATTGCAGTAGTCTAGATGTGAAGTAACAAGAGTCTACATTAAGATGATGAATGAAGAGAAAGGGATGTTGGGAAAGTAGAAATCAATACTAAGTTCAGAGAATAGATTGGATTGTGAAATGAGAGCTAGTGAGGAGTCAAGGATAATGTGTCAGGTGTGAGCCCTGGTGATTAGGAGGGTGGTGGAGACTGATAGTAAGAGGAGAGTTTGGAAGAGGAAAGGGTTTTGGGGAAAATATGATGAGGTCTATTTTGGGCATTGAGTTCAAGATGCCCACTAGAAATCACTTTTCAAAATTGCTTGGTTTTTTCAAGACTCCTAAGGTGGAGAGGCCACAGACTAACGTGTTCAGCCCAGGATTCACCAAAACCAACATTTTTACTTTTGATTTTTTAGAACTGTTGCAATTCAGATGGATTCTGTAAACAAGCTTTTGACCAAGCTGCTTCTTGGAGGGACTCAGTGTGTTCAAAACGGCCGGCCAGGAAGAGCTAGGATCTGTTAGCATAGCACAGGCGGATGCAAGGTGTGCATCTTTATTACTCTGCTGATTTGTTTAAACTACAGCACTTTCAAAGCTTGGCTTGATTATTCCCAGAAACTCTGACTTGTGTATTAAAATGACACCTGTTTCTGAACAAAAATAAATTCACTTGTGATAAATATGTTAAAATCTGCAATAACTTTGAAAGTTTATACTCAATTAGCAACACATTCAGTGCCACTCAAAAAATTAAGTACATATACAAAGGTGCACATGTACATGCACATGCATGTACATATATACATGCACATACAAATAATTCACAAAAGGGTCAAAACTGAGAAGAGATTGGCATAGCCAAGAGAGTCTCCCAGGAGATCATTATTTTCTATTTGGATTCTAGTTCCCTCCTCAAAACTTAGCTACACAATCTCAGGGTGATGGGTGAGAGCATTGTCCTGTAGTAACTAAGTCAAATTACCTAATTTCATCTATGATGGCAGCTCAAGTCAATGAGGACCCAGTCCTTAGAGCATGAACAGTGCTGTCTGTCCAGCAGGCAGAAGGCATTCTCTAGGGAGGCATGGTTAGCCTATTCACAGCAATGTAGGGGGACGAGGCCTTTTCCTTTTCCTTTCAGTTCACACACAGGTATAATCTAACTCTTTCTTTGCAGCTTACTGTGGGAGAAAAAAATAAAAGGGTTTTAATTGGCTACTGAACTACAACTGAGTGTGTATTCAAAAGGTCTGAGTGAAGGTTCTCTCTCTCTCTCTCTCTCTCTCTCTCTCTCTCTCTCTCTCTCTCTCTCTCTATATATATATATATATATATATATATATATATATATATATATATATATATATATATATATATATATATCTGTGTGTGTCTTTCTCTCCCTCTCTCTTTCCCCTTTCTCTCTGTCTCCCCCCACACACCTTTTAAGTGAGCGAAGTAAAAAGTGGAAAAGAAGGAAGGAGCTCCCTCATTGGTAGCTATGGATTTGTGAAAGAATGGCGTGTTTATTTTTTCTGTCCCTGTTGTGTTTCTTCTTTCATGGTAGACCCTTAATCACTGCTTGATGCCTTGAATTTCTTGATCTTAGGTAAATGAGTATCAGAGATAGAAGGGATCAGGTTTTGGTCTTGAGAAGTTTATAAAACCAGGAGACCATCCAGGCTCCAACAAGTAGAAGCAGTAACAGTCTGCCAGTAGCTGGAGTCACCAAATCCCATGAGGCACTGGGCCAGACTCACACAACTGAGATGTTCAATAATAAATTGATCTGATAACCAAGGTACTGTGTCCTACAAGTACCAGGGCCACTGGTCCATTGGCTATGCCACATGTAGAAGGTAACTCGGTAACAAGAATATTTTGTGTTTTGTATCAACCACCTTAACTGTAAGAGATTCTCCATAGGGTACAAGGTGTGCATAGAGTGTGCTCCCAGTTAGGGAAGTTGCTTTCCTTTGATCCTTGTCCTACCTTCTTAGCAAATATTCCTTTGTAATAATTAATTGATTTTCATTTGTTTTTTGACTTTCAGAAGATGTTAACTACTTACATGTTTGCGAGGAGGGGCACACAGTTTAAGGAGACATACCTGAGTCCCTCCAGATTGTCCCTAAAACCATGAAAGGAGAAGTAGTCTAACTTTGAAGACAAGACTTACAGCTCAGATGGTGTTGGGAGAAGGAACCAAGAGCCTGCACTACACGTTGATATGTGTTTATTAGCAACTTTCCCATTCCATCACTAAAGCAGCTGGATGGAGAAGAAACAAACAAAAAGCTCTATGGCATAGAGAGGTAAAGATATAAGATGAAATCTCATTATTTCACAAAGAAAAGTTTGATTTACTGGTAAAAAGAGTGAAATGTTTACCCTGATAAAGAAGATTTATATATGAAGAAATGAAAGCAAATACATATGCACACACTCATATCCATATGTATATCTACTTCCCCTAGCAATGTGTCATGAATATCTGGTGCCATTCAGTCTGAAGCCTACCAGGAAATTAACCTGATAACCACTGTCTACACAGGAATTGTCCTAGTAAAATTCACTCATATTACAAGGGGTGACTAATATAATAGCCACTTAACCATTTTGCAATTCATGAAGATTTTGAGGAGGGGATGAAGGAGTCTTCTTCACTCAATTGGAAGCCTCAGTAGAATTTCTAGGAAAATCACTTGAACTTGAATAAACAATTGCCCGATGGAGCTGAACTGACAGGCTGCCTAGGTAAATGTCCCTGAACATTTACTTATTCTCTTAAAACATCAAGATCTATGGCTCATTTCAGATGAGGAGAACATTTCAAGGAGAGCAAAGCATCAAACACACAAAAGAAAAATAATATTAAAGTATCAATTCTAGGAATTCAATTCAATAGCAGTTTGCTAAACATCTACAAAGTTCAAGATGTTGTGCAATCACTGGGAGCTGGAAACATGAGGATGAAAACATGCCCATAACAAGCTTTGCCTATTTCCTAGAAAATGGGTTGTCTCCCATCACATGTATTAAAAAGTATAGCTTCACTTATGGTAAGACACATGTAAGTCCTAGACAGAGGTTGGATGAGCCAAACAAAACATCAAATATGAATGTAAACAGGATGGTTTTGTAAATTCTAGCAATGTTTGTGTTTATATAATAAAAAGAAGATTGAAACCCTGGGATTCCCCATCTCCTTCCCTTTAGAGAATAGAAAACTATCAGCATTTTGGAATATCATCTTCAAGAATGTCTTTCACTGTCACCAGGCCATGTTTCCCCACCCTGTCTGAAATCTAGACTTCAACTTGGATTCCCCAGAATTAAAGAGCATCTCCTGGCTTGCTGTCTTTGCACAGGCTTACCTGGATGCTTGGAACGCACTGGCACCAATTCTTATCAGAGACTTTTCCATGCCCTCTAGGCACTGGTGCTCACTCTTTTTAAACTATATGCAGTCATCTGATGGTTGAAGATCTTAGGATGACTGAAGAGGTGCTGCACTGTACCCATGGAAGGATAACCACCTTTCCTCTCCTAATTTTCTCATGATCATTCTTGCTACCCAAGTTCAACTCAATTGTTCCAATTTTTCCTCAAGCAAAACTTCAAATGAAAATCTTGTTCTTCTGTTCGTCTTAATCATTCTTTCAACAGAGTAATGCCAGTAATACTATCCTCTGATTTCCACTCAGATCCTTCCTAGTAGGCAGCTTGACTCCTTAGAACAATCCTCATGCAATTTCACTCTCGTCAGATAATCTGTGGCCATACTTGTTCCTTCCTGAGAATCTCCCCCCCCCACCCAAGATATAATGTATAATGAAATCTCTGACTTTTCCAACTTTGAGAACTATAGACATTCTGTTTCTTTTAGGTTTATCACTTAACAGCTCTGTGCCTAAGTGGGCTGCTCTAAATGTTCCTGAAGTCCTTTTAACTTTGAGATTCCATTATTCCCCATGTTCATGATGCTGAGAAACTTGCCCTAAGACACAATGATGTATTAGGTGGCTACTCTACACCTCCAAAGGAAAGCATCTGAGGCACTGCCTGGTGTTTATATACCTTCTGATTGGCCAAGGAGATCACATTATCCTTTCACCAATTCAGCATTCCATTCCACAAAATATATTTCTCCCCATATGCTCTCAACCCATATTATTATTTTCCCTGCCCCCTCCCCCTCCCTCAAACCATCCATCAAGGGCTTATCTACTCAGCATGCTAGAAATGGATATTAATCCAATGAATTAATTATATTAATAGGTGTAAAGTGTGTGAATGTCTATGCATCTAAGATATCAATTCTATCAATCTGTGGTGTGTGCATTAATGTATATTCTAGAACTGGGACATTGAATATGCAGCAAAGAACTACCTCTGAGAACAGTCGTGGCAGGCCCAACAAGGAGTTTACAACAATCATTACATCCTCCTGATCATTTATCACATGCAGATTTAGAAACTGATGTAGATGCCTGCTACCAACCTCAAGACCTGGGGAGTGGATGAAGGATGACCTCCGGGAAGATAAGGGTCCATGAGTCCACATCATATGAGGAGCATTTGAGAAAAGTGAGACTATTTAGTTTGGAAACAAGAAGACTGAGGGGAGGGGATGAAATTGGTATTCAAGGTTGTGAAAAGATGTCCTGTGGGAAAGGTTTGCTCTCCTTTGCCCCAGAGAGAAGAGTTACTCTTTTCTGGAAAGGTCCAGCTCCTTATTTAATTGAACCAGGACTCCTTCAGCCCATTCCTAGCACCTCCCTTTAAAATAATGACAGGACACCAAGCAGATAGACTTGAAAGCCAACACAAATGATCTTTGTGTGCTCAAGGAGCAATCTTGGTCAAACAGAGCTGGAGAGAGAGCATTGTAGGTACCCCACCTCCCAAAGCTCCTTACAGGACAGGGAACCCTTAAAATCGGGGCAGCTAGAGTCTTCTAGATCAAGTTTTAAAATTCCAGAAAGACTTGTCCATCATAGGGGGTTTTAACTGAAATACTTTACCTGTCTTCTTGAATTCCCACCCATTTTAACCCAATGTTGCATTCCCACTCTCTTTCTCCCTGGCTAAGTTGGATTTGAACTGTGATCTGTTATGCTCCCTTTTCCATTCTGACTCTCTCATTATGTGTGACCATGGCTATCTTAGACTCTCTGGTATATACCCATTGGTGCCATTACTCCTCCTATTTATCTGACCTTCACAAGCAAGGCAACAAAAGACGCAAGTATTAAACACTTACTATGTGACAGACACTGTACTAAGTAATAGAGATACAAATACAAACAGAAAATAAAACAGTTCCTGCCCTCAAGGACCTTACATTCTGATTGGAGAAGAAAATGCACAAAAAGGAGGTAAAAAGAGGCACCATGCAGGAGTGAGGTGCTGAAATGAAAAGCAAAAACTAGAAGGGAATGAATATTGACTGGCCTGGATCCCTCTACAAAATGAAGACCCTAGAAGCTCATCAGTAGGAGAAGGCGGCTGGTCTAATGGAAGCATAGTCTAAGGTGAAAAAGCCACAGGAGAGGGAAGATATTAAAGGAAAAGGAGGCCCATAGTGCTGAGGAAAATTTCAGTGTGAGCCAGCATCTTGTGGCCAAGTCTGAAAAGTCAGAAGCAGCACTAAGACTATTTTTTAAACAACTTGGTAAGCTGACACTCAACCTGACATCTCTTACAATCTCCACTGCTGAACCCAGTTACTTCAAATCTATTAGCAGCACCACCATTGGGATAAAAAGCACCTGGTGAGTCACCAGGCCTCTTCCACATGAAACCTGCCCCCAAAGTCACCTAAAAACATCTTAATTGTAAGAAGCTTCTAAGATATTTATAACATCCTCAGTTGTTGTGGGGACAGTTAACCAGCTAGCACCCAGCATCACCCTCTCTTTTCTACCTCTTTTATCTGTGACTGTTTACTAATTGCAACTATTCGCTCACTTTTTTCTACCCTACAGGTAATACAACATAAACCTCAGGTTCTCCTTTGGTGCTTCATGGAGTTTCTATCAGACTATGATCACATTAGCTCAGAGCCCCCAGTTAGGAAAATTATTAAAATATAGGAAAAATAGCCCTTTTCCTAATTTAAATTCATGTTAATCTCTAACTAAACTCCAATGTCTTTATATTGAAGGAAAATTCATGAAGCAATAAACATTTAGGTAAAAGAATTGAGCTAACTGGATTACAATGACTGCTAAAGAATTTGCACTAAGAAAGGAGATTGGGGAAATGTCAGAACTTTTATGTTTCTTTTTTAATCCTCTTTCAGTCTTTAATAGAATAGTATACTGATAATTTCACCTCAAGAATTCAGATTTAATATGCTTGCAGGGGTCCAATCTCCACTTTAATATCTCTTCTCTGCTACATCTCAGCCTTACTTTCACATTGTCCTTCATCTTACATTTTCCCCTTTATATTTCAATGTCTGTCTCTCTGTGTCTCTGTCTCTCTGTGTCTCTGTGTCTCTGTCTGTCTCTGGCTCTGGCTCTGTGTCTCTGTCTGTCTCTGTCTCTGGCTCTCTCTGTCTGTCTCTGTCTCTGTCTCTGTCTCTGTCTCTCTGTCTCTCTGTCTCTCTCTCTCTCTCTCTCTCTCTGTCTCTCTCTCTCTCTCTCTCATCCCTGTGTCCCTAATTCTTTCCTAAACAGCTTGGTAAATTCTGGATGAAACTTGAAGGGCTAATATTTACTCCTCTAACTTAATTTGTCAATAATGATAAGCCTAGGTGTGACTCAAGTCTACCTTATATCTTAGAGTTTAATGCTTCCTTCTTTTCTCAATGATAAGAAAAGAATTTGTTTGAGCCTCTGAACTACAGATCCCAGGATACCAGTCAGTTGTCAAAAATCTATTATTTACCACCTCAAAAAAATAACCCTATCAGATCATTAATACAAATAATAATGAGAAGAATGACAATGGTAACACAAATAATGTATGTAGCACTTTAAGGTTTGCAAAATTATTTACAAATATTCTCTCATTCTGTACTCACAATATCTCTGGGAACTAGTTATATCATCTCCATTTTGCAGATGGAGAAATTTAGGCAGGCAAAAGTTATAGAAACGTCAGAGAACTAGTAAGTATATGAGGTAAAATTTAAGTTCAGGTTTTCCTTACTCCAAGTCCAGCAATCTACCCACATGAGAAGGGCTGGGTTTAATGAAGGCAACAAAGAGTACCAAGTTAGGAAAAATGTTTCCTCATGGTATAATTTTTCCAAGTAAGATTTAAAAGGAAAAAGTAAACCTGAAACTATCAATGAGTGGATGAGGTCTTTCAATCTGATACACAATAGTCTCCAAATTGTGGGATACACACCAAAGGGCACATGAGATGATACATTGATGTGAAGAGAGAGAAATCAGAACTTATCTTTCAAAAGGTCTTTACCTGGGCAGCTAGGTGGTGCTGTGGATAAAGCACTAGCCCTGGATTCAGGAGGACCTGAGTTCAAATCCAGCCTCAGACACTTGACACTTACTAGCTTTGTGACCCTCAGCAAGTCACTTAACCCTCATTGCCCTGCAAGAATAATGCATATTCAAAAGGACTTTACCTAGGGTTCATGGACCCTGGGTCCATGGAAGTTCTTTGGAGAGACTTCAAAAAATCCTTGAACTGGAATGGGAAAAAATGACATCTTTATTTTCAGTAACTTCTAACTGAAGTATAACATTTTCTTCAACTATTTTAAAATGAGATTCTGAAAAAGTGTCTAAAGTCTTCAGCAGACTAGCAAAGAGTGAAAGGACACACACATGCCTGTGCACAAACACATAGATACACACACAGGTTAAGCACTTGTGTTCAATTTTTGTATATTAAATTTTAAAATGGTAAGAATGACTAATATTTACTGGATGGATTAACACTGGCTCCATATCTCAGACTGAATGTCAGAGGGTCACTTGTCACAGGTGGCACAACATGCGTGCCCTGAATGAAGAGCAAGGGTTTGACAATGAAGTAGGCTGACAGTGGCATCCTGACCTGGTTTGCCTTTTATTATGCATGACGGTTTATGTGGACTGGGGTAAGTGGATTTACAAATGATATTATCTCCTTGTAATGAAATTAACCCTCAGAAAATGGACAGATGGCTTAAAAAGATGACCACAGAAACACTGCATATTGAGATATTACTAATAAAATGAGCACAAGTGAACAAGAAAGTGGAAGAGCTGAAAGTTCTCCTCTATCCATTAGATTAAAAGCTCCATGAAGGGAGAGACTGTTTTGCCTTTCTTTGTATCATCATGGCTTCGTATCATAACACCTGGTCCACAGGAGGTGCTCAATAACAGCTTGTTGACTACTTATCATAGGAGCTCTTGATCATCAAAAACAATGATGATCTGATAAGATCCAGCAAAAAGCCATCAGGGCAGGGAACAAACGCCTCCAGAGGTACCCTAGAGATCCCACAAAAAGTGCTTATCTTACAAAAGATCTAGAGCTTTATGTGACTTACACATTTTGCTTTTGCAGAAGGACAGCTATGCAAAATTTGTTGATGCTATCTGTGGTGACAGGTGACTGCCACAGGTATTTACTACTTAGCTGATTTTTAAAAAATCAATAAATAAACACACTTAATCTTGTACATCAAGGAAAATTTAGCATTTTAGCAACGAATAAGAAAGTAAACTACACTTGGGAAAAGATTCATGGTATGGAGAAAGCATTTTGAAAATAAACAATTGGGGGCAGCTAGGTGGCACAGAGGATAAAGCACCAACCCTGGATTCAGGAGGACCTGAGTTCAAATCCAGGTTCAGACAATTGCTACCTACATGACCCTTGGCAAGTCACAATTTCTGTTTATTTCAGTTTTCACATCTGTAAAATGGAAATAATAATAGTATCTACCTCCCCTATTTTTGTGAGAATCAATGAGATAATCATGGGAAAACACTTAGCACAGTGCTTGACACATGTGAGAAATACTAGCTATGGTGATGATTACAACAACCAACCACCATGGCAGTGATTATGAATAGGAGGAGAGTGTTACAGCAGATACAGTGACAGCCTTGGAATCTCAATGATGATGGTGCTAGTGGTAAAAAAGGAAGAGGAGGAGGAGGAGCGATATAATATGGCCTAGTAGATACAGTGACAGCCTTGGAGCCCCATGGACTTGGGTTCAAGTTCTGCCTCTTATATTTATACTGAATATATAGCCAGGAGTAAGTCAATTAACTTCTTGGTCTTACTAGAAATTCCCTAACTCTAAGATACACAAGTATTGGGGATCTCTACTGGTAGTAGTTATTGTATAATCTGAAGGAATCTAGGTCTAAAGAAAAGCAAATACAAGAATGAAATGAAAGAATAAAACTCTGAAAGG
Source organism: Dromiciops gliroides (assembly GCF_019393635.1). Classification (NCBI taxonomy): domain Eukaryota; kingdom Metazoa; phylum Chordata; class Mammalia; order Microbiotheria; family Microbiotheriidae; genus Dromiciops; species Dromiciops gliroides. Next base: position 6,139,485 of record NC_057865.1, on the reverse strand, counting down.
TTCAAAAACAGCGCTGACCTAGACATGAGGAGACGAGGGTGATTGAAGACTGTGGAAAGATGTCAGGAGACTTAGCTAAGGAAAGAACATTTGAGATAATGGAGGGTTCTGAATGCCAGATTAAGGAATTTGCAAGTGGTTGATAACCAATTGTTTTACCTTCATTCTCGAAGAGGACTGTGACATCAGGGTGATGTTATGACTTGGACTGAATTGGATTTAAGTGAGGCAAGACTATGCAAAATCACCAACATCATCCTCTCCTCCAGAGTCATCTGCATCTAGTGGCAATATATACATCAAGATGACTGGAAGGGCAGCTAAATGGTGCAGTGGATAGAGCACCGGCCCTGGAGTCAGGAGGACCTGAGTTCAAATCCAGCCTCAGACACTTAACACTTACTAGCTGTGTGACCCTGGGCAAGTCACTTAACCCCAATTGCCTCACTAAAAAAAAAAAAAAAAAAAAGGATGACTGGCGATGGCTCTGGATGTTTAAGGCAATTGGGGTTAAGTGACTTGCCCAAGTTCACATACCTATTAAGTGTCTGAGGTAAGATTTGAACTCAGGTACTCTTGACTCCAGGTCCAGTGCTCTATCCACTGCACTACTTCACTGACCTTGGTAAGCAATAGGGAGCTATTGAATGTCGTGGTCAAAAAAAAGTGAGGTGATTGGTGTATAAAATCTGAATCCATTATGTGAAAACTCATGTACAAGAATGTTTACTTGTGTTTTATCAAAGATAAATCTTTATGCTTTTTATTTTATTTTATTTTTTTGTGGGGCAATGAAGATTACATGACTTGCCCAAGGTCACACTGCTAGTTAAGTGTCAAGTGTCTGAGGCTGGATTTGAACTCAGGTCCTCATGAATCCATGGCTGGTGCTTTATCCACTGCACCACCTAACTGCCCCCTATTCTTTCTTTCTTTCTTTCTTTCTTTCTTTCTTTCTTTCTTTCTTTCTTTCTTTCTTTCTTTCTTTCTTTCTTTCTTTCTTTCTTTCTTTCTTTCTTTCTTTCTTTCTTTTTGTGGGGCAATGGGGGTTAAGTGATTTGCCCAGGGTCATACAGCTAGTAAGTGTCAAGGGTCTGAGGCTGGATTTAAGCTCAGGTCCTCCTGACTCCAGGGCCGGTGCTCTATCCATGGCACCACCTAGCCATCCCTATGCTTTCTTAAAAAAAAAAAATGAAATGGAGCAGCTAGGTGGTGCCATGGATAAAGCACCGGCCTTGGATTCAGGCAGGCCTGAGTTCAAATCCGGCCTCAGACTCTTGACACTTACTAGCTGTGTGACCCTGGACAAGTCCCTTAACCCCAACTGCCTCACAAAAACAAACAAGAAACAAACAAACAAAAAAAAAAACAACACAAAAACACAAACACAAAATGAAATATATACCAGTGTTTATTTTTACTAATAGAAAGTTTTGAAAGAATCTCAGAGTCCAATACAGTATATACCTTATCATTGGTGCCTGGTAACATCTATTATATCCTTTTTCTTTTCCTTTTAGATGCATTCTGTGATACTTTGATCTCACCTGAACTATTTTGCATTTTTAAAGGTTAAAAAAAGCAGCTAGGGGCAGCTAGGTGGTGCAGTGGATAGAGCACCGGCCCTGGAGTCAGGAGGACCTGAGTTCAAATCCGGCCTCAGACACTTAACACTTACTAGCTGTGCGACCCTGGGCAAGTCACTTAACCCTAATTGCCTCACTGAAAAAAAAAAGCAGCTAAATCCTAAATATATGACTACTCTTCATTCCCAAGTTCTGATTACTCAATATACTTGAAAGTAATGATGATGAATTTCTTTGAAATTGTCTGTATTTTTATATTTTTACTATTTGAGTTTTCCAAATGGATTAGTTCAAAATAATAATACTTTTTGTTGTGAAGAATTTTAAGATAAAAGAATGAGTTTCTCCTCTGTTTAAGGGAAGTTCTGGAAACTGGCTATCCAGCTTTGAGACTGACTGAAAATGAAAGCAGAATCAAGTGATTATAGACATTCATTGCATGGCATGTGTGCAGGTGGGGAAAATTTGGGGTGGTTTCAGAGAAACTTGGGAAACTTTGTATGACCTGGCATAGACTTAAGTGAACAGAACCATGAGACCAGTAAGTATAATGAGGACAAGTTTATATACATATAAATACACAAATATACATATACTATATATATGCATGTATATATTTATATAGATACATATAGTTACCTTGTGTATATTTTTGATGGAAGGAGCTGATATGGAGAGAAAATAAATACTCGTTAATTTAAAAAGATAACAATTTTTAAATTAAAGAAAAATAACCTTGATATTTGGCAGAGAAAATATATTCTTAGAGGCTCATTGGGCATGAAGGGAAAGCAACTTTGACAACTTATTGCATTCAGGACCAAATGACAAAAAGATGATATTATTTCAAAATTTTATCATGTTAGGATTATGCTATAGAATTCCAGGTATTTTTTGCAGTTAAAGATAATTCCAGGGGCAGCTAGGTGGTGCAGTAGATCGAGCAGTGGCCCTGGATTCAGGAGGACCTAAGTTCAAATTCAGCCTCAGACACTTGACACTTACTACCTGTGTGACTCTGGGCAAGTCACTTGACCCCCATTGCCCTGCAAGAAAAAAAAAAAAACATAATTTCAGAGGTAGCCATGTTTGTCCGATATTAATAGATAAGAGACCATGCAGTTAGTTTGTCCAGATAAAATCTAATTTCACTTGTATCCAAGTTGAACTTTGATCCTATTATTTTAGTCTAACTTTTTTATGGTTTACTAATAACATTAAAAAATGGAGGTTACAGACATTCATGTTATCTTCCACCACCACTCCCTTTATTTTCAATGAAGTATATTCTGCTACCACTACTTAAATGATTATAATTGATTATAAATTATAATATCTTTGAGGAAAAAATTCTAGCTTGTTTCTCTGTGATGAAGGAGATGGAAAAACTCTCTGTTTCATCATAACATGGACTGCTACTAAAGACAATTTTCATTTGACTATGTTTTACAAACAAATAGACCAATTAACCTCCAGTTGATAGGCATATTCTTTTTTCCAATGTTGTTAATTAGTGTTAATAAATTTTAGTAATTTTCCAAATAGTTGAAAAAATGACCCATTCAACTAGGAGTTAATATAATTTGATAATTATAATGGAATTAAAACAGAATTAGCACTATATCAGTTTAAATATTTTTGTCATATGCACATGATCACATATGGCTATAAGGATACAAGTGGTTTTGTTCACATTGAAGATAATATAGAATCACAGCATTTTGAGTTAAGAAGGACCTGTTCTTTCATTCGGGCCTGCTGACAGCTGCTATTCATAGAGACTGGCCTTGATCATGTTAATTATCTTAAAATGATCTCTAATTATTCTGAAATTATCACAAACCAGCAAAGACCATCAGAGGGGAAAACGAGTCTGTAGAAAGCTTGGCATGAGACCCAACTAAGACAGCTCATTCTCAAAGCAATTATAGAAGAAACTGGAAGGAGGCCAATAGAAATGTAGTGGATTTGCCAACATTTCAAATACATACTATTTTCATTGTAAATGACAGTAGAACCACCATATTTGGACTCTAAGACCTCAGCCCTGACATGCCACATGAGAAAATTGAAATGATAATACCATGAGGAAGAATGGAAGAGCATTCATATATGATTAAGTACACAGAGAAGAAATGTGTGCTTGAGATGAAGGCTTTGAGGAATAGATTTTTGAGATATCTCAAAGGAGGAAGGACACCAAGAAATTTTTTAAAGCACGTAATATTGTCTCCAAAAATATTATTTATAAAATTTAATATTTACCAAAACATATGTCTAATTTAATATACCTGTTAACTTTGTGAGAATTACCTACATGAATATTGGTGGTATCCTTAATGAAAATTTGAGTAGGGAACAGATAGGCTCTGAAAAATAATTTTTAGAGTACACCATAGCTTTAGACAATTGACTAAAGTAGCCAATATGAAATCCTGCTCTGTTCATTGAATATTGATTGCTTTTAAATGACATTTGATTTATAAAGCAAAATTCTGCTTTAAAGGTTCTCCCTTAGCAAAGCATCATCATGGATATGCCAAGGCCATATAAGATTTTTGATAAAGTGATAAATAAATCTTGTTTCAATGCTATACCAGTCATCAATATCAGAGGAAGTACAAAATAGAGAAAAATATATTATTCCAAAAGAGTCTTTGCATTGTTATGGGGAATGTCCCCTCTAAAGTGATTTTCCATTTCTATTCTTCCTTCCTTCCTTTCTTCCTTCATTCCTTCCTCCTCCCCTTCTTCTCCTCCTCCTCCTCCTCCTCCTTTTTCTTCTTCTCTTTCCCCTCTTTCACCAGTCTTCTTCCCACATTCCCTCATTGTAAAACAAAATAAATAAATAAATAAGTGAATGGATGAGTGAATAAATAAATAAATAAGTGAATAGATAAATGAATGAATGAATAGATAGATAGATAGATAGATAGATAGATAGATAGATAGATAGATAGATAGATAGATAGATGAATGAACGAATTTAATCCCTTGTAACAAATCTGTGGAGCCAAGCAAAATAAATTCCCACTTTGTCTCTGAAAAAGTATATATTTCATGCTGTATATTCAGTCCATCTGACAATATATGGCAAGTATGCTTCATTTTTATCCTCTGCAAGTGTGCTTGATCATTGTATTGACCAGAGTTCTCAAAGCCTTCAAAGTTGTGTTTTTCTTTACAATGTTGTAAATATTGTATAAAATGTTCTTCCAAATCTTATATCACTCTACATGAGTTCATACAATGTCCCCCCATGTTCCTCTAAAACCATCCACTTTATTTGTTCTTATGAAATAATAGTTTTCCATTATATTCATATCCCATATTTGTCCAGCCATTAACCAATAGATGGGCACCCTCTTGGATTCCTGTTCTATGATTACAAAAAACACCCACACTATAAATATTTTTGTACTTATGGATCCTTTTCCTCTTTCTTTAATCCCTCTGTGGTATAACCTGAGTACTGGTCTTGCTGCATCAAAGGAAGCACAGTTTAGTGCTTTATGAATTATACATTATTTTCCAAAATAAAGATACTAATTCATGGCTTCTACCACTTATTTAACCATGAACTCTCGCCTTTTTCAGAAATAAAGTATATTTTTTGTTGCTGCTCTAATTTGTTTGTAGTCATCTTTTATATTTGCCATGTATCCTCTTAGAGCTTATTTTGTTTGATGTTTCCCCCCATGTTTTCATTTCAGAAAGATTCTACTTTCTATGTTAAAGGAAAGTCAATTTTGTTTCTGTGCTTTCTAGAGTTTTTAAATTAAAATGGGTATTAAGATTTTACCAAAAAGCCTTTTTAGTAGAAGTACATGTTTTTAAATTATTTATGCTATTAATATAGCCTTGAATTGACATAGATTTCCATTTAAATAACCTATAATTCTTAGTAAAACTCCACTGGACATAGTCTATTTCTTTTCAATAATTGTTAATATTTTATTTAATTTTTGTCACTGTTCATTCAATATCATGGTCTATAATTGTCTTTCTCTTCCTTGTGTCTTCATTGTTCAGGTATTCAAAACATTTGAGTTATAAAAAGACGTTGGGGGCAGCTAGGTGGTACAGTGGATAGAGCACTGGCCCTACATTCAGGAGGACCTGAGTTCAAATCTGGCCTCAGACACTTGACACTTCCTAGCTGTGTGACCCTGGGCAAGTCACTTAACCCCAATTACCTCACCCAAAAACCAAGAAAGAAAAAAGGAAAGAAAAGAAAAGACTTTGGAAGAATTCCTTCTTTTTCCTGTTTTTGGAAAGAGTTTGTATAAAGCTCAATTGACAATCATGTGAGGGCATGGGAAGAATGCAACATAGAAGACTTTTGACTTATAGTATTAGAAAAAAAAAACTCAATCCTTCTGGGAGGAGATGAATTACCTGTCCTCTATGGATGTAACATGCTAGTTTGAGTGACTCTTGTGACAGTAATTCACAAGATTAACTAACAAATACATACATAAACAATGCATGAATGATTATACATACACACAAATATCTATACACATACACACAAATATCTATACACATATGCATTCATATACACAAATAAGTTTTCCATAATATTAGTGTGGTGGTCAAACACATATAAGTTATAAAAAACTTATGACTGCATAAAACATGTTTTTGTGTCACCAGATCAAAAATTTCATTATCAGGTTATTTTGTCAAATGTGGGGAGGGGGCATTTCACTCTTTGGGGATTTGAATGAAAAAGATTCACAAGTGATACAATGAGCAGGTAATTCTACTAGAAGATATACGCATTCTTTCTTTCCACACTGAAGATAAGTTTCTTTTGGAAACTGCTCAGTAAAATAAATTCATATTCTTGAGTTTAATTGATCTTCTGAGGAAATTCATACCATTTTGTTTTGTTCTGTTCTGTTTCCCCACCACGGTGATTCTAAAACCTAAAGGGTTTGCTAAAATATTTTCGTAACACTGTGTTTAATTTATTTTAGCCCCAGATGCTACTTCAGGCTAAATTCAATGGGAATGTTCCAGTCAATGTCATTTCACATTAATCTTGGATCACCTAGAAAAAGACTTAAGTTACTTTTGTGCCCGGTAATAAAATCATTAACGACTACATTTCAATATATCTCTCTAAAACATGGAGTAGTAATCTGTGATCATCGATATACCACATACTCTACAAGGCAAGTCAGGTTTACTTTGTTGACACTGAAGCTCTCAATCTATATCCCAGAGCAGGAATTAAAGAAGGGACTCATTTGGGGTCTCCTTAGACAAAGATTACAAAATGAGGCCAGCTTTGACTTTCCCACATGATTAATATGGTGTTCTAGATTGATTAGATAAGCCATTTATCCCCAAACTGAAGTAAATGCCTGGTGACGGTGGGAGATCTAGGGAAAAATTGGTAAATTCTGATTGGTTGGATCCTATTCAACCTCAAAATATTAGACTCCTGGGACCTAAACCACTTAAAATAATTGCAAAGAAAAAACAACCAGCTTGTACCTGTTACAATGCTTTGTTTAGATTTAGTTGACAGAGGCAATAAGAAGCATAGTTGCCAGCAGAGAGATCACTACTGTGTAGAGCATTGCAACACCTACTAAAGTCTCACAACAGCCCTGCACTTCCGACAACACATGCTCACAATGAAGTTTTGTCTTAGCAAAGTTATGAGGCAAATCCATCCCTGGTGCGCCATTCACTTGGAAGGGAATATCCACTTAGGATAATTAGCCTGACTAGTGAGATTTTAATCATTCCATTTTTAACATCAATATTTGGCTAATGGATAAGAAAGGTATTTATTTTCTCTACAGTTGGCTTTCCTTTGTAGGATTAGTATTGCATGACAGATGGCTGATGTCATCTTTGCTTGGAAGAACTCAGTTGGCAATATGAACATGGTACGTTTCTGAAGATTTGTGATATGCCGTGAAATGGGGAGGGGGGAGAGTCCAAAAGGGAATTCCTTGAAGTAAATATCTGCCTATGGTTTTCACTGTATTTTTCTGAGGCATTCCAGTCACAAGGATGCCCTGTTAAATTTGTAGAAATTTTCATAAATATTGAGAGCATAATTAATCAGACATTTGAAAATACAGGTAAGTTTCAGTACTATGGGATTGTTAGAGGCTTCTTTCTCCCTTTTAGATTGAGATACATCATAGGTTGTGCTTTCAGAGATCTCACATTAATGCTTTATAAAGAAACAAAGATAGAACCTGAACGAGTAATGTGTGTACCATGCAATCCTGTGAGACTACACATTGTAGAGCAAGTGCAGGTCTGTATTAGTATAGGATGTGTTCTCACCAGGAGTTTTTTCTACCAATGAAATAACAGGTTGTGTTAAAAAAAAATCTCTCACATAGAGGGCAGCTAGGTGGCAGAGTGGATAGAGCACCAGCCCTGGAGTCAGGAGGACCTGAGTTCAAATCCAGCCTCTGACACTTGACACTTACTAGCTGTGTGACCCTGGGCAAGTCACTTAACCCTCATTGCCCTGCAAAAAAAAAAAAATCTCTCACATCAAGTTCTGCATACAGAAGGTGCTTGATCAATGCTTGTTAAGTTGAATCGTATATGCAAACCCATATTTTGGATGTATTCCAGACTTCTTCCCAGTAGAATTAGGAGTGAGTCTAGGTTAGGGAGTGGTCAGAAGGGATGGATGTTATTACTAGAGCTAGTCAGTCTAATTTATACATTGCCCTCAAGGATCACAGAGCCACCTTTTCTGAGCTGGAAAGCTTTGTAAAAAGTTAACATTTTGTTTGCAATGCATTAGGTGAATTTCAAAGGGTCTCTGAAATAGCAAAATATTTATCATTTCCATAAAGATGGTTATATAACATATTGAATTGTTGTTGTTGTTGTTTGTCTTTCTCAAAGAGGACCACAAAGTTGGGGTGATGACTTGACTTGCAGTGAATTGGATTGAAATGAAAAAGGGCTAGGGTTAGCTAGGTGGTTCAGTGGATAAAGTATTGACCTTGGATTCAGGAGCACCAGAGTTCAAATCTAGCCTCAGACACTAGACACTTACTAGCTGTGTGACCCTGAGCAAGGCACTTAACCCTTATTGCCCCACAAAAAAAATGAAAAATGACTGTGCAAGGTCACAAACCTCACTCTCTCCTCCAGAAATGTCTGGGTCCAGTGGCTGTCTATATCCAGTGGCTATCTATCTATATCACTACCTCTATCTCTATCTATTCCTTCTGATATAGATATAGACATAGATTTATATATCTATCTCAGAATGACTGAAGATGGCCCCGGATATTTAAGGCAATTGGGGTTAAGTGACTTGCCCAGGGTCATACAGCTATTAAGTGTCTGAGGTAAGATTTGAACTCAGGTCCTTCAAACTTCAGTACCAGTGCTCTATCCACTGCACCACTAGCTAGGTGCCCAACCTATTGAATGGACAATGTTTACAGAAAAGAGGGGGCAAATGGAGATGATTTTGAGGTCATGAGAAAACTATATTTTCCATGGCTTTGGGAAGGCTTGCTTGAGATGATGGAATGTCAGTAGCTATTTGAAAAATGGTACAGAGTAACTTTACAAAATCATGAGGTTTAGGAGGACTCTTCTAACCAAGGAAGAAGTGTAGAAGGTAAGTGATGGCTTCCTCTCTCTGTGGAGGAGGAGAAGGAAGTGAGTCTCCCACCTGGATCATAAAGCAGAGATGGTGAGACTTTATTTGACTTCCAGTGTTAAGGAGAGCTGCTCTTCCACAATGAAGGAAGCCACATTGTCTAAATGGAGAGGGGGAGAAAACAGTTTAGAAGACTATGCTGAAGACCACTTGTGAAGTGACACTTAGTTAGCTCATGGCAAGGGAGGAATACAATCACCCTCGAGGGTATGGCCAAGACCTCAGATAATGGGATGGTGATGATGACAACGACAACAATGATGATATGTATACAGTACTTGCTGTGTGCCAGGTGCTGTGCTAAAACTTTACAAATATCATCTCATTTGGTCTTCACAAAAATCATGGCATAGATGCTATTACCATTCCCATTTTATAGATGAGGAAACTTCCCAGGGTTGCCCAGGTAATAGTTGTTTAAAGCTAGATCTAAACTCAAATTTCCCTGACTGAAGGAAGTGCTCTATCCACTGTGCCACCTCACTGCCTCATCCATCATATCTTATTATCTCATATTTATGCATCTCTTTAACGTTTACAGAGCTCTTTCTCAAATCCATTTCCCATGGCTTAATTTAAATATGAAAACACTGAGGCTCGGGCTGGTTAAATTACTTCTTCAGCATCTAAGCATCTGAAGACAAATTTAATAATGATAATAATAAGTTGTCATTATTATTATTAATTTAGTGTTTACTATGTGCCAGGCATTGTGCTAAGTGCTTTAAAATTGTTCTCTCTTTTGTTCCTCATAACAACTCTATTGGGGAAGTAATCATTATAATTATCCTCATTTTCCAGATGAGGAAAATGAGGCAAACAGAGGTTAAATGACTTGCCCAAGGCCACACAGCTACTGAGCGTCTGAGGCTGGATTTAAACTCAGGTCTTCCTGATGCCAGGCCCAATAAGCTAATCATTACATGACCTTTCTGCCCTAGCCATGAGATAGATGATTCTAGGAAGGAAACTGTAACAGGACACACCAGCAAACTAGATCCCCAGAGATGACAAGTCGATGATTAGTAATCTGTGGTAGGATGGCTGCTTAAAAGTTCTTCCACTGCCAACTGTGTCTATTCCTCTTGTGGCTCATAGGAAAGGGAAACTGAGATAGAAGGTGAAACTTAGACTTCACTGACAAAGGAGGCACCCAGAGGAGAGAATGCTCTCTACCAAAACATGTCATCATCTTATCTGTACCTTGAAGTCTTTGAACATTACCCGGAACCCTAAAGAACAACGGGAACTGTCTGGGGTCACACACCCATTCTCTGTCAGATAGAAGACAGAAACCTATGTCTTCCTGGCTCTGAAGGTGATTCTGGATCAGCCATTCCATGTGCTTCTCTGTACATATATTAGAAAATTTCAAAACTCATGTCACCAGTATCTTTGACACATAGTAGGCACTTAATAAATGTTTATTTGCTGACTGGTTAAATTAATTGAGAGAGAAAGGGTAGTAGCAACTCAGGAAATAAGAAAAGGCATCTTGAAAGATGGGGACCATGAGCTGAATATGAGGCATCATCAGAAGCTGAACAAAAAACTGGGGCTCATGATCTAAGTCAAACCTAGGCCAAGCCTCTCTTCTTCGTATGGTTTATTGATATCTCCCTTTCTCCAAGTCACTTTCACTCTAAGGATCAAAGTAAAGATCCATAAAGATAAAATAAAAACAATTCCTGAACACTTACTTTCTTCTTTGGAGTATCCTTCTTCTCCCCCACAACTATTATATTCTTAGCTCTACAGAAAATATAGCAGATAACCAAATGTAAATACAAAATGAAAGATGCTATCAGGTCTTCTTTGAATAGCTGGTCATGTCCTGGAGGTGGACTGGGGGTTTTGAAGGCCATTAAAAGAGAGTGCAAGCTCTGGCAGATCTGACCAAATTGGAAGGGCTTCAAGTGTGATAGTTGTGTCTGCTATCCCATGATCCACCAAGCTCATGCATTAGCAAAGTCATGGGATAATGACTGATGATTAATTGATTGATGATCCATCATAGGGGAGTGGGGTTTGTGGAAGGGAATCATCATGAGTTTTACTTTAAAGTCATGGATTCCTGATCCCTGGAGAAGACCGAATCGCATGAAGGATGGAATACCACTTGGCAGAGGTATCATAGAGGGAATTCTTGTTCAGGCAAACCCTGGACTAGATACTCACTGGGATCCTTTCCAGCTCCAAAGTTCAATCATGATGAAGATTTTGGCCACACTTGCTTTGGAATATCAACTTCCAAGTTGCAAGGAGGTCGTGATATGTAGAAAATCATGACTTATTAAAGTATTAAAGACAGATTGAAAAATGCAAATCTTTATATTCTGGAAATCACCAGCACATGTCACCTTCCTACTTCTTCTTATCTTCAAATATTAATTCATATTCTGTGAGACTATCATCTATCATCTATTTATACATCCATCTATCTATATATCTAGCTTCTATCGATCTATCATTCTTACATTTATCTATCACTCTTTCTATTATTGTATTGATCAATCTATCATGCAAATATCTATTCATCTATATCTATCATCTATATCTATATCCATCTCTGTCTAAATAGCTATCTTTTTTGTATAGATCTCTGATTTCATTAGGTTAGGGAACACAAAGGATGAAAAGTTTCTCCATTAATAAAAAATGGATGAATCCTCAGGAATGTAGTTTTAGAGGTGACAGAGGTTAAGCACATTGTAATTGTCAAAGGGAGGACTTGAACTCAGGTCTTCATGGTTTCAAGGTGAACTCCTGCTTCACTATACCACCTTGCTTCTCAATCTTTCTCTGACTTTCTCATGTACACACAAATATATAGAGAGATACATAGGTAGATGCAGATGCAGATACAGATGCAAATGTAGGTGTAGGTAGAGGTAGAAATACATACGTGTATTATATCATCTGTTATATCATTGGTAAAGGAATCTACTTCTTGCCCATGGAAATTATAATTTTTTCTGCAGTACATGTATATATGTATATAGGAATGTATATAAGTACATAGATACATAGGTACGTAGGTATTCTACACAAATACATACAGACTCTGTAACTGATGACACCATGAAAAGGACCTTAATGATTCAGAGTTGTAGCTAAACCATTGGCTTCCCTTATGATATATTATAATTGTGAAATATAATATCTCATAGGTACATTACAAAGGAGACTAAGAGCTTATGGCGAAGGTCTCAGCTTGCCAGATTCAGCTCTCATCATAAAACTGAGAAAGGCAGTAATCAATTATGGCTGTGACATTTACACAACAATGTTTTTATTCTTCTTCTAACTTTTATTAGGAAATAAAAGAAAATGACTGTTTAGGCCATCATTTAAAAAAATAACAACTACATCCTACCCAATGGATGACAATTGACCCCTTCCTCTCATTAGTGCTCACACCACATTTGCTCATTCCAGCAGTGAGAGGGAAAGAAGCTAGCCCCATTGTGGGTCTGCATCAGCCTGCCCTGTTTGCCCCTAGTTTTGTTCACTGGGCATCAGAGATACCCTCACGCAAAGCATCAGAGGAAGGAGTGCCTGCAGAGAGATAGACAACCCCCTCCTGTAACAAGGCTGGGGGTTTCTTCTCTATGTGTGATTAAATAATCATAAGAACTCCTCTCAGGGCAAATCTGCTAGCTTTTCCAGATTTTCACCTTGGGGACGTATTGTCCCTTGTCGCTGAAACCTCAGGGACAGAAGGGGACGCCACAGGGTGGCACAGCAGGAAGCTAAGGCTCTGATGAACCAGGACTCCACTAATGAAGGTGCGGCCCGTGGCCGCTGCTGATATACCATATGTTTGGAGGAATGCTAATGACTCTGATTCAAATACCTTTTTCATCTTAACTATATGTAAATGGGTTTATAAATGCTCGCTTATAAATATACTATCACATTTTTAAAAGCCAAGTGCTAATGTTGCTTTCAACATCCATAATACACAATAATTAAAACTTAAGCAATTCTGCTTAATTATACCTTATGGGAAACTGTACAGTCATTTATAGAAATTAAGCAGAAAAACAAAGATCAACAGAAATAACGCGGCAGTTGAGCAACTGAATAATAAACCATTTGGATCATTAATTCACGGTGAAAAAATCCTTCTAAGCCAAACTTCAATCCCAATTCTCCAACAGCTGACATGTGCAGAGGAAAGAAGAGGGCAAGACCCCAGGGCTTGAGTCCTTCAAGGGCAGCTGGGGCTGTGCATGGTAGGTGTGACTTGGGGTGCGGGGCTGCCCCCCAACACCAAGCCAGGGTTTTCAGATGCCAACTTATTCACTGTTGAAATTCCCTTCCCCTCCTCCTGCTCCTTCCTTGACACCTTTTCTCTTTTCTTTATCCCAACACAGCAGGGGACTATTACCTAAACAACAGCTCTTCTAGGGCTTCACAATTATCCTCTAGGTGAGAGGACCAGCTTGGGACCCCTTGCACATTTTACTATATGCATATTTCAGTTTCCTGGGAAGCACACTTACATTAGCACCATGGAACCCCTGTGAGCTGACTGGGCTCCAGAAGAGGATAAAGATCGAATCCAACCTTCTTCCCAAATATTGTACCTAGTGACAAAAACCATTAAGTTCGTATATAGTGTCCTAAAGTAGCTAATGAAGGGGATTTGGGGACAATGACAAAATAGCCATGACCATGAATTCAAAGTAGGAATCCTGCACTTGCATGATGCTCATCTTAACCCTTTTCACTTGACAGACTAGTTCTTTTTTCTTCCATCTGTGTATGTTTTTAAACAACATTTAGTTAAATTCATTTTCTCCTCTCTCTGCCATGTTAACCTGTTCAAATGATCATTTTGAATAGAAAAAAAATGTATAACTTAAACACACACACACACACATATATATACACACACACACACACATATATATATATATACATATATATATATATATATATATATATATATATATATATATATATATATCCTCTTTATTTTTTAAAAGCCTAGAACTGTGGAGAACTTCCAGTATGGAAAAGAACTCTTCTTAGTTGCATACTGGAAAACTGGTGGGTAACAAACATGTTCCAAGGGAAGTGAGAGGTTATGTACTTTGCCCTGTGCCACATCTCCAGTATGTGTCAGAGTCAGGATTCTGACACTAAGGCTGACTCTTAATCCCCTGCTCCATGCTGCTTCTTATGATTTTGAAAGCATATGAATATCTTTCCCCTTCAATTCAGGATGTTTAGAGTTCAATAGTTTTGGTTTTCTAGGTATAGCCCCTGTTCTTAAAAACTATATTGTTAGTACCATGTATCCATTTTCCAGTCCCATGTTCACACTGTCTACTTAGATAACTGTAGTGAGGTTACTAAGTGTACTCTACTTGGAGATGTAAAAAAATAGGGCAGGAAAATTTTTAGGGAGATCTTGGGAATGATATTTAATCTCTTTATGACAACATATAAATGACGAAACCCAGAAAAAATAGTCTCCCTTACAATATTATTGGGATAACTATACTGGCAATGGCTCTTCACAGACCCCAACAAGTCCAAAGGAAAAATGAAGACTTCATTCCATCATCCAAATATTTGGTCTATGGGATTTCAAACAAAGCATCTAGATGAATGATTTCCCATCATTCTGGTAGTTGGGTGCGGTACAAAAGAACAGGAGTAATTTTGATGAGTAGGTAGAACACAGACAGCCATAGATTGACTATCCTGTTCCCTAATTCTTTCCAGGGGCATCATGAATGGAGCAATAAGAGAAATTAACCCTTCATAGCACGCACTTTCTATAGGTATTTCTACCACTTTTTCTAGTGAGAGACAACATGGAAAGGGAATGTGGAAAACTTTTAAGGATGTCAGGTCAATAGATTGAATTTCCAGAAATGATTCACTATTTACACTCTTCCAAAAACTTCCTCCTGCCCCCAATTTTGTGCTCCACTTCTAAAAGAGAAGATCACTACTCAGATACATTTCTAATTTTCATTGGGTGGGATGGCCTCACAAACTCAGACTCTTTCAGTTTTGCCTGTTGTGCATTTTATCTTTTTTTAAAATGATCCCATTCCTCCCTATCTTGTCCAGGAGATTGTTCCCTCTTTTATCCCTGCTACCTCAGCAATCTTCAACCTGTCTATCTGCTGACTGCAAATAAGATCACGGCCCCCTCATACTAAAATCAAAATCCTTTACTTGATTCCTTCATCCCTATGAGCTTTTTTTCTGGATGTGGAGAGCATTTTTCATCATGAGTCTTTCGGAATTGTCTTGGGTCATTGTATTTCTGAGAAGAGCTAAATCTATCATGGTTGATCATCACATAATGTTGCTGTTACTGTGTACAATGTTCTCCTCCTTTTCCTTTTTTATATATTCCAAGAATTTAATATAGTGCCTGGCAAGTACTAATGCCTTAAAATTCCTTATTGACTTGAACCCAAGTAGAAAGATTTGTACATAACATGTATAAAAATTAATAAAAAATGATAGATGAAAACCTCTCAAAAATCAGGGAGCTTTTATTGAATGATCTAAATGTGTTTTCCAAATGGGCATAATAACAAAAAATCCTGAAGTATCTTTCCAGACAAATTAACAGCATCGTTTCATCCTCTAGGAATCTGGGGAACCTTTTAGCTGCTCTAAAGGGAAGCATCTTTCATATCAATCTACTTAATTTTTTGCCTGGAATTTAGGAGAACTCAATCCCACCCCAGTTCTGATAATAATACACATCTCTTCCCTTCTCTGAGACTCAGTTTCTTCTTCCATCTAACACTCCATTGTCCTGTGAGTCTTCTGCAATTTCCCAAGTACGATGCTAAATCCAAGCCGACTAAAAGGACAATGTGCAATGGTCAGCAATGCATGTGGACATTGCCCACTCTCAGAACCAAAATTCTGGTAAATGATTTGCATACTATTTTACATGGATATGTATACATTACACATCAATATGCACCACTCTCATGCATTTTGACTTAATGAATTGCAATAGCTTTTAGACATAGTTAGACCCTGTCTCTCTTTTTGACTCTTTTTATTCCTGTCCCTCTTTGTCACTGACCATCAATCTCTCTCTTCTCCTGTTTCTAAAAAGAATCTAAAATGGTTCTCTGTGACTGAGGGCATTGAAAGAAAGCTAGGGATTACAAGTGTAAGGGAACTGATGAACATCAAGCTAGGCCCCAAAAAGTTACACCTCTGTTCAAGCCGCACTGGTGTTAAGAACTTTTCAAAAGCACACCTAGAGAACCTCCTTCAAATGGCTTTTAAAAATCCCAATAAGATGACAGTGACTCCAAGCAAAAGAATCCAGTTACAGAAATTGTCAAGGTAAATGACAAGAGCAGAGCCAACACTTCTGCTGGGATAAGAAATATATGTGATGTACAAAAATATTTATAGCTGCTCTTTACGTGGTAGCAAGGAATTGGAAGTTGAGAGGGTGCCCATCAATTGGGGAATGGCTGGACAAGTTGTGGTATATGAATACAATGGAATACTATTGTGCTGTAAGAAATGATGAGCAGGAAGAGTTCAGAGAAACCTGGAGGGTCTTACATGAGCTGATGATGAGTGAGATGAGCAGAACCAGAAGAACATTGTACACAGTATCATCAACATTGAGTGTTGACCTACTGTGATGGACTATATTCTTCTCACCAATGCAATGGTACAGAAGAGTTCCAGGGAACTCATTATAGAAGAGGATCTCCAAATCCAAGAAAAAAAAAAGAAAGAAAGAACTGTGGAGTATAGATACTGATTGAACCATATTATTTCTTTTGTTTTGGGTGCTGTTGGTTTTTTTTTCTATTTTGAGGTTTTGCATCACTGCTCTGATTCTTTCTCTTGTAACAGGATTAATGCAGAAATAGGATTAATGTTATTATGTGTATATATATATATATGTGTGTGTGTATATATATATGTATATGTATAGAGATATATAGATATAACCTATATCAGATTACCTGCTGTCTAGGGGAGGGGGGGAGGGGGGGGAGGGAGGGAGAAAAATCTGAAATTGTAAAGCATGTATAAACAAAAGTTGAGAACTATCTTTACATGTAACGGAAAAAATAAAATACCTCATACATTAAAAAAAAAAGAAATATATGTGAAAAGGGGGAATATACATATAGAACCCTTTTAACACAGGAAGTTCACTGCCCTAGTGCTGCCTTCTGCAACTTAGTGGCTACTTTCTTTTTTAACAGTATTTTTCCCAATTACATGGAAAGGTAATTTTCAACATTCATTTTTGTAAGATTTTGAGTTCCAATTTTTTCTTCCTCCCTTTCTTCCCTCCTTCCTCCCAAAGCTATCAACAATTCTGTTATAGGTTATACAGTACAATCATGTTAAACATATTTCCACATTAGTCATGTTCTGAGAGAAGAGTCAGAACAAAAAGGGTAAAAAACACAAGAAAACAACAACAACAAAACAACAGAAGTGAAAATAGTATGCTTCGATCTGCATTGAGACTCCATAGCTCTTATCCATCATGGGTCCTTTAGAATTGTCTTGGATCATTGTGTTGCTGATAAGAACTAACTCTAGCACAGAATGTTGCTGTTATTGTGTACAATGTTCTCCTGGTTCTGCTCAATTAACTAAGCATGAGTTTATCTAAGGCTTTCGAGCTTTTTCTTAAATCTACCTGCTCATCATTTCTTATAATACTATAGTATTCCATTGCATTCATATATCACAGCTTGTTTAGCCATTCCCCAATAGATGGGCATGCTCTACATTTCTAATTCTTTGCCACCATGAAAAGAACAGCTATAAATATTTTGTACGTGTGAGTCTTTCCCCCTTTTTTTATTATCTCTTTGGGATATAGACTTAGAAATGGTATTGTATGTACAGGGTTTGTACAGTTTTATAGACTTTTGGGCATAGTTCCAAATTGCTCTGAAGAAAGGTTGGATCAGTTCATGACTCCACCAACAATGCATTGGTTTTCCATTTTTTCCACATCTCGACCATTTATCATTTGCCTTTTTTGTCATATTAGCCAAACTGAAAGATGTGAGGTGGCATCTCAGAGTAGTTTTAATTTGAATTTCTCTAATCAATAGTGATTTAGCATTTTTTTTCCATATGCCTATAGGTAGCTTTAATTCTTCATCTGAAAACTGCCTATAAATATCCTTTGAGAGTGGCTACTTTCTTACAGAACAGCTGATATCTTTCTTCTTTTGGTTACTGATGTCACATGCTGGGCTGCTCACTTCACCCTGCTGCCACCTACAGATTTTCCATTCAACTACTACTGCTATCTAATGCATCTCAGCTAAATAACAGCTTTCTCCACAGGTGATGTGTCCAATGTTTGTGTGAGATGCTCTCAAGGCTTTTCCACCTCTTGGGAATCAGGTCCACCATGTGCAATCGATCAACACAACAAAAGTCCTTTAGATCAGTTTGTCTACAAAGTGATTTGTTTTTTGTCTCAGCAGCAACTTCTTACTCCCTTCTGTTTGTGTTGGGACAATAGCCATGGTGTTTAAACCAAATTCTGTGAAAATGTTTCACTAAATCCAGTTGGATGGGGCAAAATGATTCTGATGACCCCAATTCCTCCTTCTTTCTACTGGACCCAAATCATTTCTTCCCTTATGGGGGTGGGATAGCGAGGCCTCCCCCAAGACCCCCTTGTGGCAATGACCATGTAGACATTAAATGGTGATTTACACTTTAAAAGTGGAAGCATTTGCACAGCCAATAAATTGGGTTGAAAAATTCAAATGCAGAAGTACAGTACAAGGAAAGAACGATTGCATGACTCTTCTTTTGAAAAATATGAGTGAGGGACTCCAAGCTCAATAAGTCAAGAAGCTAACAAAACAACCCCTCCCCGTGGGGTGGCTAGATGGCGCAGTGGATAGAGCGCCAGCCCTGGATTCAGGAGGACCCGAGTTCAAATCCAGCCTCAGACACTTGACACTTACTAGTTATGTGACCCTGGGCAAGTCACTTAACCCCCATTGCCCCACAAAAAAAAAAACCAACCCCTCCCCTCAAAACAAAAGCTAATGTGATCAGTTTTAAACGGCCTCCAGAGACTCAGAGATCTCAGAAACAGAAACGTGAAGATTCTATTGTAATTTTGCCAGGCCAGAGAACACATTAGAGTGTAGCCTTTAGTCCCATGCACCACACTTTAGGAAGGAAATTTAAAAGGTAAAGAATGTAAAGAGTAGGTGACCAGGATGGAAAGAAGGCTAGAGAACACCTGGTATGAGGGTTGTTTAAGACCCTAAAACAAGGTGGTGGAGAATATGGTCTCTGTTATATTGGCCAAGAAACAAAATTGGGATTAGAATTAATCCTAATTCCATTTCCAGGGGCAGCCAGGTGGCAGTGGATAGAGCACCGGCCCTGGAGTCAGGAGGACCTGAGTTCAAATCCGACCTCAGACACTTAACACTTACCAGCTGTGTGACCTTGGGCAAGTCACTTAACCCCAATTGCCCCGCAAAAAAAAAAAAAGAATTAATCCTAATTCCATTTCCAATGCTAACCCTAATTTTGAAATATGTTCCATCTGGTAGAGGCAGGGTAAAGTCTGTGTGCAGAAAAAGGGAGTGCATGAGAAAGGGGAGTTGCAGAGAGGAAAATTTAAACTCCATTTAATGGAAAAATTCATAATCATTCATACTACATCAAAAGGGGAAACAAACTGCCTTGAGAGGGAGTGGGTTCGCAAAAGTCCAAGGATAATATGTAAGGTATTAGGGGGTCAGCTAGGGGTTACACTAGAGTTCCTCTGAGCTCCCTTTTGACTGTGAGATGTTCTTTTGCTGTTGGTCTTATGATAATAACTAGTGCTATGAATTTTCTGTGCAATAGCAAATTATTATGTGGTCTCTATTCTCATGTGGGTGCATTTGACCATCATTATGAGTGTACGAAACACTTATGTTACAGCTTCTAAATATCTCATTTCAGTTCACACAGTTATATCTAGTCTTGAAACTTTTTGTAACTATAGGCTGCGATGGAAATGGGATTGAAAAAAATAACTTCACTATAAAATGTAAAGATTGAAAGAAATGTATTGGTCTAAATGTAGGCCACACCCAAAAATAAAATTTATTTGAAAGGAAGAATTATACATACATATTTCTTCCTTCCAAATAAATAGATATGAATGTATACACATGCAGTGAGACATATATATATATATAAACATATATACATATGGATATCTCTCTACAGATAGATAGATAGGTAGAATTAGCTATATATACATATACACAGAGAGAAAAATAACACTAATTACAAGTTGCAATCTGTTCTTACATGAGACAGTTGGAGGGGGAGCTCATATTTGGAGCACTTAACTATTGCTACCCTAGCATTTCTCTTTTAAAATAATACTTGCTGACACTGAAAAAGCACTTTATATTTGCAGAGTGTTTTACATGAATTATCTATCCCATTTGATACTCACAACAGCCCTGGGAGATCAGTATCCTAGGTGTTTTGGTCCTCATTTCACAGATGAGAGAACTGAGGCCCACGGAAACTAAGTCTCTTGCTCATGCTTAAAAACACAGTAAGTGGTGGATCTGAGGTTTCAAACCAGTGGTTACATTTTCACTCTTGAGTGCTACTTCCCAGGGATTGTCCTGAGAAGTGGGAGATATGAATGGAGAGAGTCCTCACATAACTATAGATGTTTGCATCTGCTTTAACCAATCAGGACTTAGTACATTATTTGGAGAAACAGAGAGAAATAGCGAGCCTACAGTGGTTTTGCCTCCATCATACCCCCTGCCCAGCTGCTGCTGCCATCTGCTCTAAGGTTATAATTCATCCATCTATATTTATTTTGAATGCTCTGATTTATATAGGTTGTTTCTCCATAAGAAGATAATCTCATATAGGGTGAGGACTGTTTTTGTTTTCTTTTTAAATCCCTGGGGCTTACTACAGTGCCTAGCTATCCAATGAGTGCTTAATAAATGCTTTTTAATTAATTGATTGATTGGTCCTAGGCACTGATCATACCTAAGACCTCAATTTCCCACATAATGAAGTCAAATGTTGATGCCAAACCTTGCATCTCTTCTTTCTCAATAGTGCCAATTATTGTGTATCTGATAATCACACTGAACTCTCAAGGGTAGAGGACCACTTTAACTCAGGGTCGAGGGTATGGAAGTCATTATCCTATATACCCATCAAGGTTTGTTGCTCATGATCCTTTGGTTGGTTGGTCCTTTTGCTTTGATCTGTTCTTTCTTTTTTCCTGGAGAGTATCTTGACCATGAAGAAGTCTTGGAGACTCACTAATAACTAAGCTTTGAAGGGACAAAATGTCACTATGTGAGTAGGAGATGGCTTGAAGAATACCCTAGAGCCAAAAGTCAGATACATGTATGAAATGCATTTAGGCATAAAATTTTAACAGAGGCAATGTGTTATTGTAAACGGGAGAATCTGTGAGGATTCTAGATTTCTTTTTCAACATAGAGTATAGCAATTGTATATGTGTTATACATGTGCGTGACTGGTGGGGAGGAATCAGATTACTGTTGATAGCCAACAGGAGACTGAGATGATGCTTGGGATATATACTCCCACAAAGAGAATCACAGAATGTAACATCATAGCATCTAAGAGATCTGCTCTTTGGCCTTGATCATCACTGCTCTGTAGTCTCTCCCTTCATCCAAAGACTAGACCAGTTCTATAGTTATCACCACTTCCAAGAAGCCTCTTCGAAGCCCAGAGAGGAGTAAGATTGCAAAAAACACAGTATGTATTGCCACTATCTTTGTGTCCCAGTACCTAGTCGTTGTTACTGTTCTCAGATACTTCGATGTTTTAATGTGTCTGTGATCTCGTCATTGCGTCTACTCCCTCCATAGAACAGGTCACAAGTCATCCCTGACAACTCATTACAATGGATTCCTTTCTGTGTGTTTCCATCAAAAAGCCAGACAAAGTCCTATGGGCCTTCCCTGGATTTGGGGAAATTTTGAGGAGACCACCAATACAAGAGCAGGGCAATCTATCTCTCTTTCTCTATTATGCTACATGATCTGCCCAGTTCTTTTTTAGATGTGACTTGGAGAATGTTTTTACACTAACTTCTTGTAAGCTAGTTGGAAGCCCACTGGAACTGACGTGCCCACAATGCATTTTTCCAATGCTCCTTCAGTCATCTGCCATTTTGATTCTTCAGAAATGAAGGCATTCCATGATCTACAGTGACAGAGTACAGCAAGAAGAATATTAGTGTTCAAAAGGCTTTGGAGATAGGGGGCACCTCACTACAACTCACCAAAGGTCATCTAATACAATTTCTTCCATTATCTTCTTTTTGGCCAAGACTGTTGTCCATTTGATCAAGTAAATCAGTGCAAAGGACTATTTGGAGTGTATCCTAATCTGGCCAATATGCATTCTTCTTCCACTTTGTAATGGCCTAAAATTCTAGCTATAATGTCTAAAATCTAATGAGTGGTCACCTTAAATTAGAAGCTTTAGCAAAAGTTTAGACTTTTTAGTATTTATTAAAGTATATTAGGGGTTAGTAAAGAGAAACATGTGGATAAAGTATGAGATTTGCCTGCTCTCCCTATACTGCCTGTCTCTGCCACCAAACTCCCATCTAGCCACAAATAAGCCCACTCCTCCCAGAAGCCTCCTGTGAAACAGGAAACAGGGCCACCCACAAACACATGGCTCCAAGCTAATTGGTTGGTAGCTCTTATTGACAGCACCCACAGGGTGGCAAACATCACTTCCTGACACCAAGAAACCCCAGAAAAGGTCACTTCTGGACGCTGACGTCACATGCTTTCTTTTTATGGCCAGAGCTCACAATGTCCCTCCCAGCGAGGGATGTCATTCCAATTCTCACAACGTCATTTTTGTCCTTTGTGGATTAATGGCCAATCTTTTAGGAGATAATCATTGAGAAAGACTTGTAGGTCCTGGGATTGAGGTCATCAGCATTATGCCAGCCACCAACAGAACTATCTAACTTGTTTGTATAAGCAAGAAATCTAGGTAAAGTGCTATGAGAAACTAGAGGATGAGAGATCTCTTTTACATAGTAAGCCATAGAGAATTCATCAGTGCTAGCCAACTGGAAGCCTGAAAGAAGTAACAGGCATCAGATAAGTGTGGATAGAATGAGGAGAATTCATTTTAGGCAAGAGGGATGGCATGAACATAGATATGGAGAAGTGAAAAAGTGTAATGGGAACAGGGACCAGAAAATACATTGCTTTGTATGGAAAAGGGAATATACAAAGTGAAGAAATATGAGTTAGGGTTAGGAAGGTAGGCTAGAGTCAGACTGTGATAGAATGTAAAAGTAGAAGGACTTGTAAGGAATCTGTTATACTAGTTTAGGCAAGGAGAAACAATGGTATTAAATTAGGGAATCTTCCAGAGGAGAATGGATGTGAGAGGTTGTAGTAATAGATAATAGTAAATTGATAAGATGTGTGGGGATAGAAGAGGGAATAATTGGAGATTTTAAGTCTAGTAACTTGGAACAGCAAAAATAGAAAGAGAGAAAATGGGGGAGGGTCAGGTTTTTCAAGGAGATAATGACCGTGTTTAAGACTTGTGGAGTGTGAAGGGCCAATGGACCATCAAGGGAAAGATGTGAAAAAGATGGGGCTGATAAAGTCCAGTATTTCCCACTGGACCCACTAAACATTGGTAATTATGAGTTTACCCTGGTATACTTTGTGACCTTGTGTGGCCAACTGCCTCTTTAACCCAGAGTACCATATTGAGATGATCCTTTGGTTTACAATTACACATATTACTTCTATAAAGGCTGTTACAACTCTCCTAGATTCTCTACTCTATTCATCTTTTTTTTAATTGTAAAGCCTGTTTGAAACCTGTATGTTTGGTGTTGGTATTAGGTACTTTTTAACTTAATGGTGTTTCCCTGGTTATCTCACAGTGCCTTTTATCAAAAACAATGAGCCCATTTCTAGTAGTGACACATGTAGTCAGTCAATTTTACCTCACTGCTTCCTCACATTCCATAATATGCATCCACTCCGTGTCTTGACTGACCCTTCTTCCCAGAAAGGTGGTGATGATTCTATGTCACTGTGACTGAAGGCTATGACAGTCAATTTCACCCAGTCACTCCATGCCTGGTCTTATGTAAGAAAATAGTGGGCTTTGCCAATGCCCAAAGGCCCCAGATTGATTGGATTAATTGGATCAACTGAGACCAACTTTGCTGATTAACGTACTTACTTAAAGTTAATTCAATTGAAACCACACCTGCCTGACTCTGAAGTCTGAAGAGGTGTGTTCTCAGAGACTGTGACCTCAACAGACACCACTGTGATAAAATAATGGGATTTGGCAGAGCCCAGGGGCCCCACCTGAAGATTGATTTGGAAGTGATTGAATTGGGTGAGACTGAGAAACTGACTGAGAACCTACTTAAGATTGAGAAAATGGAGACCATGTCTGGCCGGCCCTGAGTGGGGAGTGGGGTTTTGTTCTCAGAGGCTATGGAATAGACATCAACAGGAGACCACCCTCAACCAATCAGCTTGAAGGACCTCCCCTTTTGGGGAGGGAGACAGGAAGTAGGAAGGTGAGGCACACTCACTGGATCTTCCTCTTTTTTATTCAGGACTTTGGCTTGGCTGGAGACAGAGAAAAAGAAAGGGTCCCTCTTTTTTGTCCGGGACATCAGACGAACTTCATGTGGGCTGCTAGAACAGGAGGGTTTTCTCTCTGGCTAGACCGAATAGATCTAAGCTAGGGTTTTCCATTCTATAAGGGACCTGTTCTCAACCTCTCTCTCTTTACTAACTTCTAATACACTTTAATAAATACTTAAAAGCCTAAACTCTTGCTGAAATTTTCAGTAATTTTAGCCAGCCTACCCCCAAAACTGGGGTGGGGCAGGTTAGGACCCACATTAGATTTTAAACATCACACCACCCTCAAGTCCAGTGAACCAATGGATTTGGGTGATGCAGTGTTTTTGGACTGCCTCTACTCGGGACTCAGAAGAAGCTGGGACTGGCGGTTCGTCTCTCAAACAGGTTTTGGTGGCAGAGGACTCTTGGAAGAAGCAGGCCTTGTTGGACTCTTATCTCTCCCCTAGATAGAAAGGTCTTTTTCTTGGCTTTCTGACCTTGGCTTTCTGCTTGATGCCAAAACTTGGTGCTAAAGCTTCTCATTTATAAGTAAGCCCTAGCTATTTTTCCCTACACTTGGGACAGGAATAAGGTGACCACACATTAGATTTTAAACATCACACTTATGATATTGCATAAAAGAAAAGAAAACATTGAGTTGTGCTGAAGGGGTCACCAGAGTAAAAGAGAGCTCTTTTTTTTTTTTTTTTGCTTTTGCCCAGTGTGCATCATTGAGTGCTAAAGAAGGTCAGTTGTGAGACCTGAGAAATCATTCCAGAAGCTAAAGTGAACCCAAAAGCCTCCCAGTAGACACATAGGGAATTTTCTCTAATAGAACTTTTCCCTATTTGATCCCACTACCTCATTTCTTACACTTCTTGGAAGTGGGCAGTTGATTTTTTGGTTGTTATCACTGATGTAATAAGCTATTTTCAAAAACAAATCACCAAAAGATTTATTAGCAGAACATTAAAATATAAACCATTGACTTATAAGATATGTCCAGAAGGGTCTTTTTTAAAACTGAAAATCCTCTTGGAATCTGTGAACCCACTTAAATAAAATTCAAGCAGTTGCCGCAGAAGTGGCCAGAGCCAACCTCTTCCAGCCTCCTTCTCCATCATCAGAATGTGATTTTTACAATTTAAAGTGAATGATCACACTTACTTTCAGACCAAAATCAAGCCCTTAGGTTTCTGTGTTTGCTTATTTGTTATGGATTTGATTCACACTATTAAGTGTGTTTTGCCATTAAGTGTAAATTTTCTTCACCCTTTCAGTGTTGAAAGGGCATATTTGAAAACCGTGGCATCTCCTTGCAAATAGGGAGAATTCTAGGACTGTAAACCATGAATGTCTCAATCCATGGCTGATCCAAGCAGCTTACCTCTGAACCTTGATGCGCTGAGCACTTTTGTGGAAGGTGGGACCCAAAGGAGCCTTGGGCTAGGAGAACCAGCTGACCATAGCCTCTTATCAGCCTTTAAGCAGTACCATCACATTGGTCCAAGTCAGCTCTCAAAACTGCTGCCTTCTGGTCCATTGTTCCTGGCTATAAATGGATGCCCAATGAGGCTCTGTACCAATATCCAAAGACAACAAAAGCCTGAGGACTGAAGTTTCCTTTAGAAATCCATGGACATCTTGCTCAGATTCAGATCTGATAGTGTATTCAAAACATGGGGGACTTGGGTCATTTGGACCCACTGTCATTCCTCAGAGTTCTTAAAAGGGGGCAGATCAAGCCCTGCCCCCTCCCCAGTTTATGCTGGAAACAGCAGCAGGCTTGGAGTCAGAGGATGTGGATTTGAATGCCAGCTCCACCTTGTGATGCCAAGCTGAGAAGGCACCTAGGCTCACGAGCCTCAGGTTCCTCACATGTAGGCCCTTTTCAACTCCACAATGTTCAGTCCTCTTATATTTCCTCCATTTTTAAAGAACCAGTGATTCTTAATGCAGATGACAACCTACCTCCCGTTTGTGACTTGTCAGCCATTGTCATCAGTGGCTCCCACCCTCCACATTGTGTTTCCTCAACTGTAAAATTATGGGATTTCTCAAGTCATTGGGCCCCGAGTTCCCTTTGAGCTCTAAGTCACTAACCCCAGGGCCCCCTCCAGGTCAAGTCTTTGGGAACAAGCTCCTCCAGATTCAACCAGCCTGTCCCTTTCTATTCTTGAAGCTTGGTAAGTCTGGGTAAGCCCCAAAGGGCTTGTACTTCACAGGCTTGGACCTGGAGAGAGAACTCACTATATCTGACAGACAGGAGGACTTGAGGAGAGACAGTGGTTGTCACCTAGGAAGGGGGGAAAGAGTGCTTTATTTGAAAGTTGGTGGTGCCCAAAATGAATGTGCCACTACATATATGGGCCACCTGGCATCCCAGTTAGCTTCGAAGCTGTGTTTCATGGGCTTTTTGCTCAGAGGGAAGCAGACTGAGATCTACTTCTCTGAGCCTTTGTTTTTAGGGTGCATTTGAGCAGCAGTGCTCCAAAGGCATTTCTTGACTTGTTCCTGGGGGCAAAGCAGAACCAGGGTTCACTTGACTGCAAAAACAGTCAGCTAATTATCTCCTGAGAACTTGCGATCATTTTAAGGGCTATGCAGGAGATGTTAACTAATCACACAGCTCCCAGATATTTGTAACATGCAGTGTGACTGTGAGGGTGCATTTCAATGAGGGCCAGGCCTGACTGCTGACAGGCTGTGCTGGAGGGCAGCCGATCAAGGAGAGGTCCCCTCGGCCCCCACCACATCCATGGGACTGGCCACATCTGTCCCACAGCCCGGCCTTGCCGGCCAAGGAGAATAGACCCCACTGCGTTGGTGTTTGGGACGCCACTGACTTTATTAAATAATAATCACTGCAAGTGCTCCAAGTCCTGGAAGAGAAAAGTACTGTCTAATTACCAACTGCAAATCTCATGCAAATGAATGCAAGCAGCCGGAGTTCATATACATGTGTTAGGATAAAATCCTTTATTATCCAGTTTTTTAAAAATGGAACACAATTGACATATGCTAGGGCTTTCATGTTTTAAGATCCCATCTATCCAATTTATAAAGTTGTTTTTCCCAGGTATGAGTTTTTAAGAATTCTTTTGAATCCCCGAATCAAGACTAGGTATAGGGAACTCATTTATTCCCACTCCTTTAACTAGTCACAGGATCTCAGAGTTGGAAGGGGTTCAGAGAGTGCATCCAGTGCAATCATCCATCCCCTTTTCAGCATTCCTCTTGCAAGGTCATTTCACATCCCCCTGAGGACCTCACCTATCTACAAAATCAACACATTTGATTTCTCCCAGCTGTCATCGCAGTGTGTCTCTGCCTCCAACCTCTCCTTTCCCTAATCCATCCTTTGCAAATCGGCTAAAATCATCATCCTCAGTCACAGCTCCCATAGTTTTTCTCCCTCTCACAACCAATATTCTATGGCTCCTTATTACATCTGGGGTCCCATAAAAATCTCTGACCTTGTTACCGCAAGTTCTCTACTGTCCGGCTTCATCTACCTTTCCAGTCTAATTTAACACCAGTCCCCTTCACGTGAGAGGGAGACCAAGAGCTGGTCTTGAAGTGAGGAAGAGCTGAAACCCTGGCTGGGTAACCCTGAGGAAGTCATTTCGCTGAACAAGACTCTAGGTGATAAACAGAAGGATGAAGAGTACGCTTTTACATATAGACACATCTTTGGTTCTAACAGTGGCCTTCTCTAGGGTAGGGTGAGGAGTGGGAGAATGAAACGCACAACAGAGGATGAAAGAAAATGTAGAAGGAAGCACAGAAAAGCAGGGTAGCTTTCAAGATGGCGCGCTGTGTTTCTTACAAGTTGTTTTTTTAACAAACAGTACCAAATGTAAATTCATGGTTTTATATTGAATCCTTTTCTCTGTTGTGCTGTGTACATAAAAATGTAATCTCCTTTTTGGGTTAAGTTCAAAATAAATAAAAATTAAATTTAAAAAGGGAATTCTAATAGAATTAAACTTGTCAAATCAGCCCTGATGCCTCGCAACTTTCACAAATGATAACTTCCTGCCAAACCGGACGCCTCCCTGCCCCCCAAAATGTGGGTGACAGCTTGATCCAGCCTCTGATGAGATCACACAGGCCACGCTCCAGACCTGACGTCCACTTGCTCTTCTGCATATGGGCAAATGTGGCTGTTCTTCTAGGAAGACGCTCTGCTCTCCTCCCACCCTGTCCCACGCTGGCTCCTCCAGCACTTTGGCAGTCTGGATTTCATCCCACTCTTGTGCAGGGTCATGTCTATCTAGGCTCGTGGGGGTCAGCTCTGAGAAAGGAGGCCCAGAACTGTGGAATAGCATCTTCATATCTTTAGAGCCTAGCGCAGGATCTTGAAGGTAGTACGTGTTTAAAACATGTTTTTTTTTCTCTGACCCTGTTTCCTTCCAACTGGTTTGTACTGTAAGTCTACAGGTCTTATTGGTTCCATTAGATAGTCAAATCTTAGCATTCGGGAAAAGTCTGCCATAGTTCTGTATTCTACCATGGTGTCAAATACATTGTAGGTTTGAAACATTATCTGGGGGAAAGGGAGGGAGGGAGGGAGGAAGGGAGGAAGGGAGGGAGGAAGGGAGGAAGGGAGGAAGGAAGGAAGGAAGGAAGGAAGGAAGGAAGGAAGGAAGGAAGGAAGGAAGGAAGGAAGGAAGGAAGGAAGGAAATGAAGGAGGGAGGAAGGAAGGAAATGAGGGAGGGAGGAAGGGAAGGAAGGAAGGAAGGAAGGAAGGAAGGAAGGAAGGAAGGAAGGAAGGAAGGAAGGAAAGAAGAAAGGAAGGAAGGAAGGAAATGAAGGAGGGAGGAAGGAAGGAAATGAGGGAGGGAGGAAGGGAAGGAAGGGAGGAAGGGAGGAAGGAAGGAAGGAAGGAAGGAAGGAAGGAAGGAAGGAAGGAAGGAAGGAAGGGAGGGAGGGAGGAAGGGAGGGAGGGAGGGAGGGAGGGAGGGAGGGAGGGAGGGAGGGAGGGAGGAAGGAAGGAAGGAAGGAAGGAAGGAAGGAAGGAAGGAAGGAAGGAAGGAAGGAAGGAAGGAAGGAAGGAAGGAAGGAAGGAAGGAAGGAAGGAAGGAAGGAAGGAAGGTTTCTCATTGTATTATTTCTCTTATGGGCAATGAATAGAGCACTGAGTCTAGACTCAGGAAGCCCTGTGTTCAAATCTGGCCTCAGTTATATACAACTAGCTTTGTGGCTCTGGTAAATGCAGATAATTGATCACACTTATCTCCCATGATTGTTGTAAAGATCAAATGAAAAAACATTTTTAAAGAGCTTAGCATCATGCTTGGCACATAGTAGTTGCATAATAAATGTTGGCTTTCTTCCCCCTCCCCCCTCCTCCCCTTCCCTTAGCTTATTCCTCAGTACTTACTAGCCAGTAAGGTAAGCACTACCCTATCAGACTCTTGAGGGCCTTCCCAAATGCCCATCTCTTACGGAAGTAATCACTTGCTTGACTTGAGCTCAGTTTGGAGGAAGGACCATTATCTGGGCTTCTTTCTGGGATTTGCCTAAGGTGGGGGATGCAAAGTAACTTCATGTCTACTTTATTATTGTTAGCTATTTGTTTAAAAACTCAGGGTTTTTTTCCTTGCAGAATGCCAAGGTTTTGCAGCTGATAAGGCAAGGAGAGAGCCCGTTCTGGCTCATCTCATTGCTGCATTTGCTCGTTCTCTGCCTGGATGGAGACAGGGAGTTAGTGCCTGTCATTCAGACCCTGAAGTGAGTGAGGAAATGGAAGAGGATAATGTAAATTGAGCATTAAAACTGTTTATAAAAAGCACTGTTTAATTCTTGGACAAGAATATGCATTTATAAGATAATCAAATCTACATAATTTCCAAGGATATATATTTTAAATGAATAAACATTTATTCTGTGTCTTTGATCATCGTCATGTTTCCTTTCTTTTTCTTCTTTATGGAAGAATCAAAGTGGTGTGTATGTATTAAGGCTAATCTGCTGTCTCCACTCTTAGTTAACATCGTTCTGTGCTCTTCCCTCCCTTTTGTCTTTTCTCACTCTTCATCTGATCAGGATTACAAACATGTGCACTAGAGGAAACTAGATCACAAGAGGCTCTCTCAAAAATCATTAACTGTTCATTGATGATCGAAACCCTCTCACTTGCTCCATGAAAATGGCACTTTCATGGGCACGTGACAGATGTTTCTTTCTTTCTGTAAAAGTGTTGTGTGGGAAAGATGTCCAGTCACTGGAGCCACCAGTTATTCCCATTGGTCTTATTGTTGCAGGGGACAGGAGAGTTCAGTGTTTAGAAAAAGATTCAAGTTTAAACAGACACATATGGCCCTCTGCTGACCCCAGAACCTGACTCAAATTCAGGCTCAGCTGGCTTCCAAATTAAGATCTCCAGCAGGATTCTGGCCCATCCCCCCTGCTCCTGTCACTCTACTTTACTGGACATCACAGCCATGGCTGTATGGGATCAGGGTTCTCTCTCTGGGATGACAATCAAAGTCCCAGAAATGATTTCAGCTGGGCAAAGAAAACCACCTGAGAATGAGCAGCCCTGAGCTTCATTTTTGTCTCTGATTCTAACCGTCCATCTCATCTTAAGCAATTGACCTCAATGTCCTTACCTGTAATATACAGAATAATCACCAAGATCACATCTTCTAGTCCAAGCCCCTAATTTTGTCCTGTCACTTGAGTCTATAACCTTCTAACAAGAGGTTGGTAATATGTCTGAAATTATCTCCACCCCCCCCTTCAGGGCAATGAGAGTTAAGTGACTTGCCCAGGGTCACACAGCTAGTAAATGTCAAGTGTCTGAAGAAGGATTTGAACTCAGGTCCTCCTGAATCCAGGGTCAGTGCTTTACCCACTGCACCCCCTAGCTGCCCCACCCCAATTTTGTCCTGAGGAAACTGAGACCCAGGTTAACTAACTTGCCCAAGCTCTGACGGTCATAGGAAGGGAGTTTTGGGACCATGTCTTCTGACCTCCTCATTTCAGAAATGGAGAAATTGGATCCAAGGGAGGTGATGGACAACCATTTTGTAGCCCTTCTTCCTCTCCCTAAACTTGGGAGGCAGGTGGGCCACCCCAGTGTTACAGATGAGGAAATCAGGCCCCACACTGGGAAGTAACTGGTCCAAGGTCAACTGGTGGCTGATGAAGGACTTGGAGGCTGAATCTCCCCCAAGTGGAACAACCTCCTTCTGTTTCCCCTCAGGCTATTTCTCTGACCAAGCATGGCTTCTTATCCCCTCTGTATGTACCTTGTATGTGTGTGTGCACATGTATTCACGTGCACAATCAGAGCCAATAAACATTTATTAAGGGCTTACTGTGTGCCAGACATGGTGCTAAGAGGAGAGATACGATGAATAAAAATACAATCCAATAGAGGGAGATCTGCACAATAGGAGATAGGAAACCTGAGGGGAGAGGGGAGGCAGGGGGAGCCAGAAGGTGTCCTCAGAGTTAAAGCCAGACAGAGTTGCCAATGCAAAGTGGAGTGTGTGTGTGTGTGTGTGTGTGTGTATGTATCTAGAAATCTATCTTTATCTATACACACGTCTATAGACAGAGCTATATATACATGTAGAGATAGATACAGCTATGTCTATATAATGTTACATATCCATCTATGCACAGACCTTTGTTTATATCTATGCAATACCTAGATATATGTAGACATATCTATATCGATTTATACATAGATATGTGTATCTATCTATATGTCCATATATGTCTATATCAGTGTATATATGTGTGTGCATGGGCAGCTAGGTGTCACAGTGGATAGAGTTTTAGACCTGGAGTCAGGAAAACTCATCTGCCTGAGTTCAAATCTGGCCTCAAACACTTACTAGCTGAGTGACCCTGGGCAAGTCCCTGCACCCTGTTTACCTCAGTTTCCTCATTTGTAAAATAAGCTAGAGAAGGAAATGGTAAACCATGACAAGATCTCTGCCAAGAAAACCCCAAAAAGGTCACAAGGAGTCAGAGATGGCCAAAATCGAGTGAACAAAAATTGAGTGTGCATACATATAGGTGTGTACACATATGTGTAAATGTACACCTGTGTATGTACATGTGTATGTAATGGCATGTGTGTGGGGGAGGGACATACTCTCCTGAGCAGAATCCAAGCTCCCTGAGAGCAGGTGTGGCTGCACTTCTCTTTGGTATGGGCATCTCCAGTGCCTAGCGCAGTGACTAAAACAAGACAGGGGTGGGAACCAGATGAGAGAAGGGACCTCTAACAGTGCAAACTGTGACCTTCTCTGCAGTTTCTAGTCTGAGACAGTCGCCTTCAGCACCAAGAAGACAAAGCACTTGCCTAGGGTCATGAGGCCGCATGGGTCAGAGTTGGATTGAGGTCAGGTCTGTATGACTGTAAAGCCTTCTCTCTGCCCCCTGCACCATGTCCCTCTTGCAGAAGTGGGTCGTATCACCCCAAATGTCCCCCCCAAAAAACTTTCCTAGAATATGGCACACACCTAACACATGTTTGTTGGATTAAACACAACATGGGGTGCTTTCCTGTTTCCTTCTTTCTTTCCTTCTATTATTTCTGTCTCATTTTCCTGTGTAGCAGCCCACTTTCACAGCAAAGACATAATCCATGCTTATTTGAACAACTCAGCCTCACCCCCTGCTCATACCTCAGCAGCCCTATTGTTTTTAATGGTTTCATTGAATCTGATTTCCGTAGAATGTAGCTTGTTCCTGTGGTCACTGGTTGGACATCTGTTTCACTTGAGAATCAAGATCCAAAAGGAATGATTGGCTGGTCATGGATGACCCCCATCGCCTTTAAGGGGAGTGCTGCACAGCTACCCAGGGAGAAAATTCAGCCCACGGGAAACAGAAAGAGAAAAGCCCTCTGGGGTTATATTTTCCATTCCTTCTGCTGACACAGATTCGGTCGCTGTGGCATGCTTGCCAGCCTTGCATGCATCTATTGATTGTGTATGGTACATAGTATGTGTTTATAATTGTGTGTGTGTGTGTGTGTGTGTGCCTTTCTTTTCTTTTTGTTGTTCAGTAAGGAAGATATCAGGGAAGAAGCACACCTGGTAGAAACATCGGAAAAATGAAGACAAGAATACATTTAAATGCTGGGGAAAACAAAATAAAACAAAACAATGGGTCCCCGGGCTCTCTTTTTGGCATTATCCTCAGAGGGTCCCCAAGTCTGTGAGTGAGAAGATGGGTCTGCAATCCTGGAGCATCTCATCCACCCCATCATGTCCTTAGTGGTTATTGCTTTCTCATTCTCTGAAACTCTGAGGGTCTTCCCTTCCCAGACTGATATCTTTGTGAAACTAAATTGGGTCTTCCATGTGGTATGAGAACGTGGGTGTTACCTTCAAGCCACATGAAGGTGTGCCTGGCTAAGGATTGTGAGGACAGAAGAGGTGCTAGTGAGCCTGAGGAACACCAGGTCTCCTGGGTGAGTAGGAATCACCTGCAAGTAACTGAAAGGCTCATGGGTGGAAAGTGGGGCACCATATAACCTCCACACAGAGGTCTGAATTGTGCCATGATCTGCAATGTTTGGAATGTGTAAGAAGAGAATAAGAACATGCAGCAACATTTACCATTGCATCTAGAATCAGAATCAGAAGGGGCAGCTATGGGGTGCTATAGTGGAGAAAGTACTGGCCCTGGAGTCAGGAGGACCTGAGTTCAAATGCTGCCTCAGACACGTGATACTTAACCCTAGACAAGTCATTTAACCCTCACTGCCCTGGAAAGAAAGAAAGAAAGAAAGAAAGAAAGAAAGAAAGAAAGAAAGAAAGAAAGAAAGAAAGAAAGAAAGAAAGAAAGAAAGAAAGAAAGAAAGAAAGAAAGAAAGAAAGAAAGAAAGAAAGAAAGAAAGAAAGAAAGGAGGAAGGAAGGAAGGAAGGAAGGAAGGAAGGAAGGAAGGAAGGAAGGAAGGAAGGAAGGAAGGAAGGAAGGAAGGAAGGAAGGAAGGAAGGAAGGAAGGAAGGAAGGAAGGAAGGAAGGAAGGAAGGAAGGAAGGAAGGATCAGACTCAGAGCTGAAAGGGACTCTGGAGTGGATCTCTTCCACCTGCTTCAATTTGGGTGATGGATGAGGCTTGGACAGGTAAAAGGATTTGCCCCAGGTGAAACCATCTGTATCACTCTGCTACTTCTCAGATCTGACTAATCTCACTTCTCCAAGCATCGGTTTCCTTTCTTAGCTCTGTTAGAATCTTTGAAACGTTAAACGCCATGTTGAGGGCTAGAGTTACAAGGCGTCCGGCATGCCTGCATTAGCTCCTGGCTCAGCTGAGGCCTGAAAAATGGTGCCTTTGCTTGTGCTTTGGTCCACACGTGGCAGAGTCAGTCTAAAGAGCCTGGATTTGTAATCAGAATGCCTGAGTTCAAAGCCTAGGTGTAACACAAGCTGTTGGACACAGGCCAGTCACTTAAATTTCTGCACCTAAGTTTGCCCATCAATAAAGAGGAATTGGGGACAGCTAGGTGGCACAGTGGATAGAGCACCAGCCCTGGATTCAGGAGGACCTGAGTTCAAATCTAGCCTCAGACACTTGATACTTATTATCTGTGTGACCCTGGGCAAGTCACTTAACCCTCATTGCCCTGCTCCCCCCTCAAAAAAAAAGTAAGTGGGAATGATTTTGTTCATGTTGCCCCTTTGATTGGACTATTTTGGTCTGTGCCCATCACCTCATTACATTGGAAGTTGAGCTCGATCCCTCCTACCTTTTCCTGAAAAAATGGAAGAACAAAGTTGGCTCACCTAAAAAGGACAAGAGAAAAAATACTAGACTAAGAGGGCAGAAGGTTAATTTTCTGAGGATGCTGAGAACCCTTAATGTGCTCTCCAAAAAGCCCACTAACATACAAAAGTTGAATCCTGCCTGCCTGCCCAACATTGCACGCCCAAATGATAACGGTGTGTAGAGTTGTATTTGCCTAAAACTCAGAGGGGAGCAGAGTCACAGCTTAAAGAAATTGACCCAGATTAAAATATCAGCTAAAACTGTGTTCATTTTTGGAAGCTAGACACACATATAAAAGCACAAGAGGACACCTCTATGCATGCACACATGTATAAATATAAGCAGGCTTGCTGAGGAGAAATGGAGGGAAGTGCCAATTCTGGAAGATAATTAGCATCAACTGGGAAATTGACTCGCAAACTACATGGTTATTTTAACTAGCAGCAAGAGACAGCCCAGAGAACATCAGAAGGGAGAAGACTCATACCAAACTGCTCCAGTGGACATTCTGGAAGAGGAAAAAAACAGTACATTTATTTCACTTTCTACTTTGACTCCAGAAATCAAGAAACTCCCAGTGCTTTTCTCATTCCCACATCCTCACAAAAGCCTGAGAATCATCCTGGGGGGGGGGGGGGAGATCTTGGCAACAATGTTCAACAGTTCAACTGAATTCACCAAACACTTATTAAGCACCAGCTGATTGAAATGGAAGATGGACCAGCCATGCATGGAGAATGAGGAAAGATGGGTGGATAGTCCATGCATTCATTTGGAGATGAACAGTAACCAGGGATGGGGAGCAATTGAGACAGGCTTCTGGGAAGAAGTCACAATTATGTTAAACTTGGAAGGAAGACGATGGTTTTAATAAACAGATAATGAAAAGAGGGAACCCTCCAAGAAGGAAGGACCACCATTCATACAAAGACACCAAGATGGGAGATGGGATGCATTAAGGAAATGGTTTCCAGGACCATTTGGCTTCAACACAGTGTGTGAGAAAGGGGATTCACCGAAAATAAATCAATCTGTAAAGGTAAATTAAAGCTAGCTGATAGGAGGCTTTAAAAGCCAGGCTGGGGCAGCTAGATGGCACAGTGGTTAAAACACTGGCCCTGGATTCAGGAGGACCTGAATTCAAAGCCAGCCTCAGACACTTGACACTTACTAGCTGTGTGACCCTGGGCAAGTCACTTAACCCCAATTGCCTCACTAAAAAAAAAAAAAGCCAGGCTGTAGAGTTGGCTGTGTTGTTGTAGTTGTTGTGGTTGTTGTTCACAGATTCAATAGGCAGCCATGGAAGACTTTTGAGAAGGGGAGTAATATGATGAGACTTTTGACAGTCTTTAGAGGATAGGTTAGAGGGGAGAGAGCAGGGGAGATATCTCTTATAATTTTATAACTATGTGACTCAGAAATGCTTTCCCTTTAAGAGACCCAAGACCATGTGGGAAGGTCCTCAGAGACAATTTAGTCAATCCCCAACTTTTTATAGATAAGGAAACTGACGCTCAGGGAGTTTAAGTGACTTACTGAACTTAGATCGGGTAATATGCATCAGAGACCAGATTTGAACCAAGGTGCTCTGACTCTGTTGTTCTCCTCCTTCTGCTAGGAGGTCAGTGCCTGACTCACAGTCTTCCTCCCTCTCTTCAGCCTTGCCCCCATGTGTAGAGACATCAGTATAAGTATCAGCATCCCCTGGAAGATTTTGACCTTATAAGTCATCCCCCTCAGGGACCTGAAGCTTAGCTCCACCACAGTGACATTTGAGGTCACGTTCCTCTCACTATCACCCAGAAGATTTCTACCTCCACCATTCAGAAGAGAGAAATTCCTCTCTCAGAGAAGATGGTCAGTTCTCCTTCCATCTCTCCTTTGGCTCCCTTCTTCCCAATCCTATTTTTATTGATCTTTATTGTGACCTCTAGCCACCATGGAAGGCCCCCCCCCCCTTCCATACCATCCCTCTTGTTTCAGACACCCTTCCCAATCTTGAGCACACAGCGCACCCATTTAACACCATCTTTTACCCTTGGGTCTATTTCTTTCTTGCTCTTTCACTCTTTTGGTTCATGAAATGCCAAACTCTACCCCAAGTCCATAGAATAGTCTTCCCTCTCAATTTAACCTTCTGAAGGATGCTGGAGGGGGGCCCATAACACTGGGGAATTGCTCCACTGCAGATTTATTATCTAATCTCTTACCTTCACAGCATCATAACTGCCACATAGCAATCTTAGAACTCTTCTCTAAGTGATTCACTAGAACACTTCCCACAAAGAGGCAGCATAGGCATGCTGGCCTCGGGGTCAGGAAGACCTGGGTTAAAGGCTTGCCTGTGATAAGCCCCTCCTACAAGACAACAGACAATTCACTTAGTAGGTGATGATCTACACTGTTAGCACAAGAGAACGAGAGCTTGAACAGAGAGAAAGGAAAGAGAGAAAGGCAGAAGTTTTCCCCACT
Organism: Dromiciops gliroides; assembly: GCF_019393635.1. Lineage (NCBI taxonomy): Eukaryota > Metazoa > Chordata > Mammalia > Microbiotheria > Microbiotheriidae > Dromiciops > Dromiciops gliroides. The sequence continues at coordinate 6,101,346 of NC_057865.1, read as the reverse complement.
GCTAGAGAAAGTGTTCTTAAGCTGGAGGCTAAGATACATTTAGGCAGTCTACAATTTGGAGTTAACATATATGGGAGAAGGGGCATCTAGGTGCCACAGTGGATAGATAGAGCACTGGCCCTGGAGTCAGGAGGATCTGAGTTCAGATCCAGTCTCAGACAGGTGACACTTGCTAGCCATGTGACCCTGGGCAAGTCACTTAACCCCAATTGCCTCACCAAAAATAATCCCTAATATACATGGGTTAATAATAAAAAAAAACACAATGTCATTGTGACTGACCTCTGACATTCAGCATTTCTTTCAATTATGACTTCAAAAATATCTGTGAAGGGCCCATGGGGCTCACCAGATTGCCAAAGGGGTCCATGACATAGAAAAGTTAAGAACTCCAGCCCTGGAGATGCAGTTATGTCAGGAGACCCACCTCCAAGAATGTGCTGAAGGAAACGCCACTACTGTTTCAACAGAGTGGTGAATGTGAAAGCTTACAAACAATAAAGAGAGCAATTCTCTCCAACAATCCTGTTACCTCATGGAAATACTTCCAGCAATCCTGGAAAAGAGTCTTCACACTGGGTCGGGGGGAAAGGCTTTTTGTTGTTTTTCCTCCACCTTTAAAGGGCACAGGCCATCAGAAACCTGGGGAGAAGGCCCACCTTCCCAAGGCCTTGGACAAAGGAGGAGGAAGGAAGAAATGACAAACTTGGAAGGCCAGTATCTCCGTGCACTTTGGGGTTGCAATGATCATTAAGGACGATCACCATCTTTCGACTTGGAGGTGCACCAAGGGTTTCCCTCCCTGCCCTTTCTTCCCTTTTCTTCCCCTCCCCCATGTTGGCCTCACAGTGGCAGTTGCTGCAGGTCTCCATAGGTAGAGGCTGCCCAGCAGTCTCTTCTTTGTCCCCTTTTCCTCTGGCTACTGCTGAAGCTACAAATTAGCTGGAGCCACAGGGAGGAAATAATGGTCGAGGTGGAGTTGGAAATTGGTCTATTTCCATTATGTGGCAGAGAAGGCCGGGGATGTGACATTTGTCCAGCCCAGGGAGGGAGGACTATTAGGGAAAGGGACAAAGGAACGTGCTGTCGGGCTCTTTTCTGGTAGAGAAGGCCACATTCAAAGGAAAATTTGAGAGAGGCCGTGAAGCCAGTGTAGTCACCACCTTCTGCTGGGGGCTTCAGGTAGCAAGGCAATGGAGGACAAGTTCTGAGTCTACACCTCTCAAAGGAAGTTGTTGTCGGCTCTTCTTCCCTTCTCTGTCTTCCTTCTCTTTCATTCTTCCCCCTTGCTTTCTATAAATGCTTCCATGGCACCTTATGCATCATTTCCTGGAGTCCAGGAGTCCCCAAATACTTTAATGAGTCTAACTCTTCCTAAGCCATCTGAGACCAAGCAGTTTACAAAATCACAAGGGCACTTCTTTCAAGAGTTTTACACAAACACACACACACACACACACACACACATACATATACATACGGGTGTATGTAAATGTATGTATATATATATGTGTGTGTGTGTGTGTATGTATATTTGTATATAAAACAACCAAATTATATTAATAGATGCAGAAAAAACTTTGGACAAAACAACATCCATTCTTATTAAAAAAAAAACTCTACAAAGCATAAGAATCAATGGAGCCTTCCTTAAAATAACTAATATCTATCTAAAATATACCCTTTGATCCAGCAATACAACTATTAGGTCAGTATCTCAGATAGATCAAAGAAAAGGGGAAAAGACCTCTTTATACAAAGTTATTTATAGCTGCTATCTTTGTGGTGACAAAGAATTGGAAACTGAGAGGATGCCCATCAACTGGGCAATGCCTAAACAATTTGTATATATAATTTTAATTAAATACTATTGTGCTTAAGAAATGATGAACAAGGGGCAGCTAGGTGGTGCAGTGGATAGAGCACCAGCCCTGGAGTCAGGAGGACCTGAGCTCAAATCCGGCCTCAGACACTTAACATTTACTAGCTGTGTGACCCTGGGCAAGTCACTTAACCCCAATTGCCTCACCAAAAATAATAAATAAATAAATGAAAATAATGATGAACAGGGTGATTTCAGAAGAGAATATGTAAAATATAAGTGAATTGATGCAAAGTGAGAAGAAAGAAAACATTGTAATGAGTAACAACAATATTGTAATGATAATAAACTGTGAAAGACTTAGCTACCCTGTTAAGATAATAATCCAAGACAATTCCAAAGGATTCACAAAGGAAAATGTTATATCCATTCAGAGAGAGAGAACTGATGGACTTTTCATTCAGATTGAAGTATACTTTTTTCAAACTCTTCTTCCTTGCCTTTTTTTTTGCAACACGACTGATATGCAAATATATTTTGCATGCTACACATGTATAATCGATATCATATTGATCGCCTTTTTAATGGGTGGGGCAGAAGCGGGGGAGGGAATTTGGAAATCAATTTTAAATGAATGTTAAAAATATTTTTACGTGAAATTTAGAAAGGGTTAATAAAGTACACAAAGATACAATACAACAAAAAAAGAGTTAATGGGCTGACAGAGAGACTGAGTCTGTTTGGACCATTTGAATGATTCCCCAACCACTTCAGTATCAGGATGGTGTGATATTCATCCGCACAGATGAGGAATTTCCCAGAGTCCTCCCAGTCATTCTTGTTACAAAGGTCACAGGTACAGAGCTGGGAGGGACCTCAGAAGCCATCAAGTCCAGTGGAAAATGAGGCCCCCAGAAGTTGAGGGGCTTGCCTGAGGTCCCACAGAAAGTAAACATCCAGGTAGAATTTTAACTCGGGGTGTCTGATTCCAAAGTCAGCGGCCTTTCCTCTGTATCATGTGGTCACACACTTCTGGTCTTATTTGAAGGGTCCCCACAAAGCTTGTGCAATTGCCCTCCGTGGTTGGAAGGAGCTCACAGGTAGTACATGGGGTGGTTCAGGGACCTCTGATCTCAGAGAGCCGAGTTCCTCACCAGCACAGGCAGGACACAACACAACATCCTCCCTGTCAGCTCAGTGGGTAGTGCCAGGCCTGGAGGCCTTCCACACTCACTTTCCAGGCAGGTCACCTAACCTAGGACTCATCCCAAAGTGCTCGATGTCTCACCCTTTGTGTCCAAGCTGGGACCAAAGTCAGCCTTTGCCACATCTCCCGAACCTGCCCCCTTCTCTCCTGTGCTCCTACTCCCATCCTGGTACAAACCCTTATCCCCAGGAATCTTCCTGCCTTTTCTCTCCCCCCTCTAGTAAATCCTCCCCCAGTAATAAACTCTCACTGCTCCCATCACCTCCACTATCAAGTGCAAAATCCTCTTCATAACTAGGCCCCTTCCTACCCATCCAGGCTTCTTACACCCTACTTCCCAACATGGACTCTGGGATCCAGTGACTCTAGCCTCCTGGCTGCCCACGAATAGGACCCTCCATTTCTCAGCCCTGGCCATTCTCTCTGGCCGCCCCCCAGGCCTGGAATGCTCTTCCTCTTTCTAACTACTGACCTCTGGCTTCCTTCCAATCCCAGCCCCACTTCTCCAGAAAGCCTTCCTCAGCCCCTCTTAATTCTAGTCCCTTCCCTCTGCTAATTGTTTCCAGCTGATCCTGTTCATAGCTTGAGCTGTGTGTTGTTGTGTTGTTTAGTCATTGCACTTGTTTCTGTGACTTGTGTCTTATCTCTCTGTGACCCCATTTAGGTTTCTTGGCAAAGATACTGGTGCTTTAACATTTCCTTCTCCAGCTCATTTTTACAGATGAGAAACTGAAGTACATAGGGTTAAGTGACTTGCCCAGGGTCACACAGCTAGAAAGTGTCTGAGGTCAGATTTGAACTCAAGATGAGTTTTCCTGACTCTTGGCCTAGCAATCTTCTTCTGTGCCATCTAGCTACACACGCAATACATGTGTGTATACATGTGTTTGTACATATATGTATATTCACATACATGTACATATATTTATACGTATGCAGATATGTATTTGGGTATTAGATTGTAAGCTCCTTGAGGGCAGGAACTGTTTCATTTTTTGTATCCGCAGCACTTAGCACAGTAGTAGGTGCTTAATAAATGCTCAGTGATCAATAACCTCCACCCCTGTTTACCTCAGTTTCCTCATCTGTAAATTGGAGATACTTATTCTCTTCCCTTTGGTGTTTAGAACTCATGACCCTGGATCCAAACTGATCTCCTATTATGCCCCAACAGCACCCCATCTTCCTGCTAAATAGGCCTCCATGCTGCTTCCCATGTACGGCTGTCCATTTCTTGAGGTCTCCATGCCCCCAGGCTGATCCCCAGCCCTAGAATTCTCCAATTACCTTTGCCCCTAACTTAAAAGTCACTGAGTTCAACCCCTAAAGTCCTAGAGATGAACATGAACGGGAACTCAAGGCTCATCTGATCCAAGTCCCTTGTTTTACAGATAAGGAAACTGAGATCCAGCGAATTCTGGACACCAAATGTGAGCTCCCTTTCCCTATCAGTGAGTGCTCTCCCCCCCCCACTGTAGGTTCATTTTGTCTTTCTGCCCATGAGTCTGTTATTTCCTCCAGCACCATGTTCATTGATTGAGTGTAAGGATTGGGTGTGTGTGTTTGTTTTTCACCTTTGTCCCCTATTACACCCCTATTGTCCCCTATTGACACCCAGTAGGTATTTAATGTACACTTGTTACAGAAATGAATTCCACAAGGAAAGCACATGTTTACTTATGACGTTTTACATCAACTGTTCTAAGATAACTTTCCTTTTCTTTTCATTTGGAAAGTTAGGCTATTCCTGTGGCTGGCTAAGGTCTCAGGACAGTCCAGGGAGAAGCCATGGAAGGGCTGATTCAGACCAGCAAAGGACATTACAGGGCCCCTAGGACCAGACTGGATGGATTGGCCTTCTTGGATTCTCCATGGAAGTTCTCAGCTCGAGAGACCTCTGTCCATGAAAAGATGAGTGCTGGATGGATGCTGGAGGAAGACAGACTGAATGTTGGGGCCCTCTGGTGGCTGAATACTAGAATTTAGGCAGATGGATTTCATTAGCAAAGTTGGCCAATCATGGACAGAGAGTCTGGCCCACTTAGGAAAAGAGATTAATTGCTGTTGACAATGCAAAACTTCCAAAGTGGGTTTCAAAGGCCACTGGGATAATAAAGTCCAAGAGTGAGGCAACCTTAGAAGTCATTGAAATCTAACTCCCCTCCTTTTACAGAGAAGGAAACTGAGGCTCACAGAGGTTATATGACTGCTTAGGATCTGAGGCAGGATGCCTTCTATGCAAGCCCCCTGACTTCAGATGCCTGACATGGAGTCAGAGAATCACACAGGCAATAATTTGATCCTCTTTGTTCTGATCAATATATTTAGTATTGGTAGAAGCCAAGCTTTGATAGACAGCAAAATGACCACATGGATTGGGAATGACTTCTGACTTCCTGACAGTCTCCCACAAAAATGAATCCCAAATGTGGATGGGACCTCAGAGGGTGCCTAGGTTAACTCTCCCCTGACAAAGAATCCCCTCACTAGCAAACCCATAAGTTCTCCCCACCCCCAGTTTCTGCTATAAGACTTCCAGTCACTGGGAATGTACTAGCTCTAGACAAATCCAGTTCCATTAGAAATACCCATATCATTCTCTATATTGAGCTTTGATTGGTCTCTTTGCCACCTAGAAGATCTTCCATTTGGGGTTGGGAGGGGGGGCTGTTAGAGGTCATCTCATTCCAAGCCTTCAGTTATCAGCTGAGGAAACTACTAATTTTCAGAGAGGCCATGGGACTTGCCCAATATCACATAGGAGTAAGTGGTAGACACATCTAAGCCTTCAGAGGCCAAACCCAAGGCTCATTCCAGAGAACCAGCCTGGTTTTCCCAACCTGGAATCATTAATTGCCCCTAGCTCTGTCCTCTAGCAGACTCACAGAACCTCTCACCCCACTTGTCTATGACAATCCTTCCAAGACTTGAACATAATTGCCATTCTCCTAAGTCTCCTCTTTTCCAAGCCAAACATTTCCAGTTCCTTCAACTAAGCCTCAATTGGCATCTCAAGGCCCTTGGCCATTTTAGGTGTCCTCTTCTGGACTCTCTCCAACTTCTTCCTAATTTTCTCTCTACACTGTAGGGGGGGGGGGCTCAGAAGCAACCCCAGGCCTCCAACTACGGTCTGAGCAGCGCAGAGAATACTGGGACTCTCACCTGCCAACCCTGAGCACCAAGAGCTTCTGAAAACAGTGGCTCAAGGTCACAGGCTGAAGGTCTTGATGAGAACACACTCAAGAGTGAGCTGCCTCATTGTAATTGAATAACGTAGATGCTGGATGTTTGTGCTTTCCTCATCTCTATCTCGTTGTTTCTTTTCCTCCAAAATAAATGCAAAGGCTTTTTTGTGCATATTGCTTTCCAAGTCCCTTGCTGTCATTATGTTTTAAAGGACCTTTCACCATCTCTGCCTTGAGTACATTAAACTCTGAACCTCAACCCCATTCCTTTCTGCTCTTAAATGTTAAAGTGATTGTTGCTACAAATAAAAGAAGATTTATTTTACTCATTTTCAAAATGCATTTACGGTCACTGTTGGACATTTTCCAGGATGGCAGAAAATAGACAAATAAAACCAAGTCCAACGAATCATTACTGATGGTGCTTCTCAGTTTACAAAGCCCTTCACCTCCCCTATGTGATTTGATCTTTGGGACATGCAAAGCAAAATGCAATGGAAAGAATGATGATTTCCAAGTCAAAGGACCAGGTGCAAACTTTGGCTCTTTCTGTTACTAGCTGTGTGACTTCGAGTAAGTCACCTTGCCTTTCTGAGCCTCAGAGATGCATCTTGAAAGTACAGGATTCTTGAAGTCTAGAGGGCTTCCAACAGCCTTCCTATTTCCAAATCTATGGATAAATTCACAGCAAAGTTGGCAGGGACGTCATAATATAGGCACTCCAATCTATGTCGGAAGAATTCCTTTTGGGGACAGCTAGGTAGTGCAGTGGATAAAGCACCAGCCCTGTATTCAGGAGGACCTGAATTCAAATCCAGCCTCAGACACTTGAAATTTACCAGCTGTGTGACCCTGGTTAAGGAACTTAACCCTCATTGCCCCACAAAAACAAACAAACAAAACAATAATAATTCCTTTTATAATTTATCGGGCACTGAGATTATGCTGAAGAAGTTCCCAATTTAAAGATGAAAAATTGAGGTGTGTCCTGGTTACATAGTTTGTACAAGTCCACTTAGCAAAAAAGAACCTGTCTTCTGAGGGCTAAATCAGTGCTCTTCCCTATCTTTTGCCTGTATTAATCATCCAGGAAGCCCTTAGTAACATGTCAACAACTGGACTCACATTTTAGCCAACAACATGTATTCAGTGACGCTATGCTCGATTTGCCCACTGTATAAAGTAGCAGGAAAGAAGCCACCTTGTATCCCAAATCATTTTCCTCCTCTGTTCTAAATTGGTAACATTGCTGCTGTATCATGTCCCCATTATCACTTATGTATTTACCGTTATATTTATAGCCTCCCTTTCCTCCAAAGACTCCAGGTGCCTCACAGAGAGATTTTTAACACAGTAAATCTAACCTGATGAATTATACATCATGAGACTGACTCTGAAGAGAGTGCTCGTGGCCCATGAGCTTTTTCCTGACCTCAACATGCCATGACTTGGCTTTGTACCTCGTCAATGGCTGTTCCTTTCACCTGAAAGGTCATCCCTCCTCACCTCTGGAATGTTGTGTTGTGGACAGACCATTGGACTTCCTGTCAGGAAGTTCTGGGTTTAAAATCTGCTTTTGCCCCTTTTTAGCTGTGGCACCCTGGGAAAATCATCTAATGTCTCTCAGCCTCAAACTCCTCATCTGTAAAATGGGGGTGATAACGGCCAGAGCTGTAAGAGTCAAACAGGTCATTTGTAAACCTTAGAGCTCCATAAATGTATCTGACGCTCATTAGAATCCCTGCTTTGGGGGGCAGCTAGGTGGGCAGTGGATAAAGCACTGGCCCTGGATTCAGAGGACCTGAGTTCAAATCCTGCCTCAAACACTTGAGACTTACTAGCTGTGTGACCCTGGGCAAGTCACTTAACCCTCATTGCCCCACCAAAAAAACAAACAAAAAGAATCCCTACTTTCCTTCACAACCCAGCTCATATTCTGTTGCCCATGGGAAGTCTTCAGAGATAATATGGGTTTGGTTTTCTGTTCTTGGGGTTTATTCCTAGTAAGTAGATAAGCTTATAGAGGGCAGGGAAGTAGCTGTTTCTTTGTTTTTTCTGTCTTTGTATCCCCAGCACCTTGGACAATGTCTTTTACCTATTAGGAGCTTATTAAATGCTCATTGATTGATTGTGCTGCCTAGGTAGGAAAGAAGACGTAACTTTAACTGATTATACCCAATGTCCTTTCCCCTTCCCCATGAATGGAGTTGGCACCTAGGAGATCAAATGTGGTCTGTAACCCTCAAGGTACTTACCAGCCCACTGACGAGCAGCCTGGCATGTCAACTGTGAGCCTAGCACTGTGCTCATTTCTGGACACCCTCAAATAAAAGTGACCTCTCCCTTTCCTCAGACAGTCCACATTTTATTGGAGAGTATGGATTTGGCCCAGAGATGCTGACTGATGAGCTGGGCTGGGATCATAGGTCCATAAGGAAAGCTTCAGATGCCCTTCGATCTCCCAAGCCCTTGGCTCCTTCCAGGGGCTACTATTGACCATTAAAAGGCTTTTCCTGATCCTACAGCTATTAGCACATTCTCTCTCTTGAAATTACAACATGTATATGTATATGTGTATATGTAGGTATGTATATATAATTTTTAACTGGGGATATAGAATAGAAAGGGAATATATATACATATATATGTATATATATCTAGATAGATAGATAGACAGATGGAGAGAGAGAGAGAGAGAAGGAGGGATAGGGATAAGGACAGAAGCAGAAGCAGAGGCAGAGATAGAGATATATCTTCCCTTGCAATTCTATCTCCTCAGTTGAATATAAGCTCCTCGAGGGCAGGACCAAGCCTGGTAATTTTATGTCTTTGTCTCCCCAAAGCCTCACAATGTGCAGTAACATAGCAAGGACTTAGGAAATGTGTGTGGAATTGAATTGGTCACACCCCTTTCTGAGCAGCAGCCTGACCGACCCATTAGCACCATATACTCATCAACATCCCAGTTCCCATCCAATCCACATTTATTAAACGCCTTCTAGGTGCAAGGCACAGTGCTAAACTGGAGATCCAGTCAATAAAAAGGAAGCTAGTCCCTGCTTTCTACACCTCCAATCTAAAGTTCATTCCCTTTTTTCCAATCCCCCAAAAGATTATACTTTCATATAAATGGGATAGAATAAACATCTAAGACAACTGACAGTGGTCCATGGGGGCCATTGGATGGACTCTCCTCCTTAAGCTACACCTTCCTTCCTATACCTAAGGAAACCATCCCAGGTCTGTCATCTGGGGACTAGTTGTAGCTTTGATTAAGCATATGTCAAAAAGGAACAAAATCCTCTTGTTATTCTCATTCAAACAATAAATAAGAAAAAAATAGATGTTCCCAGGTAAATGAATTAGGAAAGCTGTAACAGAGAGGAACCCAGGGACATGGTGCTCATGCTACCAAATGTATTATTATGTCTGCTTTCAGCCAATTTTATCAATTAAATGTAAGCAGAAAAGTCCAGCTCCATTTCACAGTCCTCATTACCATTTTGTTCACATCTGTTTTTTTTATTTGCCCATGTTCTATCATTTTAATCAGGCCCTACGTCTTCCTGCATTTCCTCCTGCAAATGTGGGTGACTTGGAGGTACCACTCAGAGTGGGAGGAGGGGCTGGTGAAGGCCTCACGAGCTTCCACACCCAGAAGTTCTCCATTCCCCGGCTGGCATGGCAGTTGTCCACAAATAGATGGAGAAATCCTTGTTTTCCTAGCTCTTTGGATCACCTTCTCAACTATGCAGCTTTCGCAAAAACGTGAGCTCAGCGGTCGTCATAGGCGGGGAAACGTTCTTTGATCTCCAAAGCAATCCACTGCGAGCTGACCTTGCATTGGACCGTATCTTGCTTTGGTTCCTGAATATGTTTAGTGTCTTGTGCCATGGACAAACACATGGTTATACTGATGAGAGAGGGGGAAAGTCAGTCTCAGACATCATCATTTTACTGGACATGAGTTTCATTGCTTTTGTTTCAACAAAAAATATGTAAGCACTCCACTCCATTCCACGACTGGAAATATCAAATGGTCCAGGTCATGCAGGATGGCTGATGTTGCTGGGTGCACTCCACATGGGCTCTGTGTGCTGCCCAGCACAGGAGATTTTTTTTATGTGGAACCTGGCAAACTATTCACCACCAGGCAGTGCTAGTGAACAAAGCAAGCTGGGCTGTCAATCATTCTCTCCAAACCAAAGGGCCTGAGTATTCCTTAAACGCATGAATTCCTCCCTTAGCATCACCAACTGCTCTCAGGCAGCTTGACCTAAGTGGGATGAATCAAACTGACATGTCCAAAATTCGGCTTGTTATCTTTCTCCCCCAAACCTCACATCTTTCCAACTTCCCTATCACCATCAACAGTCCTGTTACTACCCCAGACACCCAGGATTTGCAGTCTCTCCCCTCACACTCGACTTCCTCAAGCAAATCTTGGGTTTTGTTTTTCATTCACAACATTTCCTGTTTGTATCTCCTTCTCTCCAACTCATATGGCTGCCACCCTACAAAGGCCTTCATCACCTCAAGCATATATTATTGCAATAGGCTCCTGGTGTTCTCCCTGCCTCAAGACTCTCTCTACTACACTCCTTCCTCAACTCAGCTGCCAACATGATATTCTGAAAATGCATATCTGAGCATATCACTCCCCTACTTGATAAACTGCAGTGACTCCCTATTACCTTTAAGATCCAAAATAAAGTCCCCTCTTGGTGGTTAAAGCCCTTCCCAACATGGTCTCATTCTGCCTGTCCAGTCTTCTCCTTTTCCCTGGACTCTTTCACCTCTTGAACATGACAATCCAGCAATACTGCCCTACTTTTTGTTACACAAGACACTCCATCTTCACTCTGCCTGACTTTGTGTTGGCTTCCCACTACATCTGGACTACTCTCTTCTTACCTCTGTCTCCTACTTCCTCTGGCTTCCTTCGAGACTCACTTCAAATTCTGAATTCTGCAGGAGGTACTTCGGTCACCTCTGACCTGCTTCTGCCTTCCTTCTAAGATGATTGTAACATTTATACTGTGAGTCTTATCTCCATATAATTATCTGTATATTGACTCCCCCTTTATAATGTAAGGTCCTTGAGAACAAGAATTACATTTTTGCCTCAGGACTTTATACAGTCCTGGGAACCTATTACAGGAAGCACTTAATATATGCTTGTTGACTGATGGATGGTTGGGTAGAGATAGCTTCCCTACCAGCTCACTTCCCTTCTTTTCAAGCAGGTGTGGCTTTCTTTGAAACTCATTTTGGGGCAGCTAGATGGCACAGTGGATAGAGTACTGGCCCTGGAGTCAGGAGGACCTGAGTTCCAATCCGGCCTCGGACACTTGACGCTTACTAGCTGTGTGACCCTAGGCAAGTCATTTAACCCCAATTGCCTCACCAAAAAAAAAAAAAAAATAGAAGAAAGAAAAAAAGTAAAAGAAACTCGTGTCAACATGGTTGCCCTGCCATATTAGTTCCTGTGGCTTTTATTGGATTAAATCTATACTGGAGGACCCTAGTCCCAAGTTCTTTGCTAGGTGTGCAAAGTGTAACAAAAGTCTCTTCCCCTTGCCTTCTTCCCCCTTTCCAGTGGTTCTGAATTATTACTCCAATCCCAGAGGCTGAGACAAAATGTCTCTTATCTCTAGACGGGTTACCACCCCTACATACCCTCATGCACATTCACACACATGCACACACACACACACACACACATGTCCATATATTAGCATTTAAAGGATGCCACACACTGTTTAGTTTAATGTTGACCCACAGATTTATCACTTTTAACTACTTACAAAGGAGATTTAACAGAAAGAATAAATGCTAACAGGTCCCTTATACTGGGAGAAATAAGAATTCAAAGTGAATAATAAGCGCAGTGTTGGGTTTGTCTGGGACATGGGTCACATTTACCAACTGTGACCCCTCAGGGACCTGGCTCTCGACTCAAGAGATTGGCTGGAGCTCATTAGAACCCACCAGCAGCTTTCCCTGACTCTGCACTCATACTTCTTGCTTGCAGAGGCCTCTACTTCCCTTGAGCTATCCTTTCCTCCTCCTGATACCCATTATCCCCTGGTACTGTAGGCAGGATCTCAGATAATTCCAATGCTGCAAGTGAGGGATTTGTTCATTGTGTTGTGGATCATCTACACTTAAGTGATAGAAAAAATATGTTAGTAATAAAGGTTAAATTTCAAAGTGTGGCCACTGTATTGCTATTCCCCCAGAGCCAGTTGGTCAATATTTATCAGCAACCTAATGATTACAGGGAACAGTAAAACCATCCCACTCTGCTCCACCAAAGCCAGAAGGTGGCAAACAGGACTCAATCTGTGCCCATGCCTAAGTATTTGTGGGCAGAGTCCAAGGAATACGCACTAGGAACATCTGCCCTTCCACCAATTGCACCCCTTTGAGGTCTGCCCATTATTTCCAGTGCTTTCTCACCATTCTGAATTTACAGGCAGGTCTAGGCCTCCTGATGACATTTTCAAAAAGTACATCCTTCACTTCAATCATCTATAATTGAACTTGACATTAAAATAATAGTTCTTATGTATGACCTTTCTCTCACAATTTCTTGAGAATTTTACAAATCTCTGTTTATTCAGAGAATCACAGAATTTGATAGTTTGAAGTGGCCTCAGTAGCCAGTTCATCCTCCTGATACATGAAGAAGGCACCATGATCATGTACTTGACAAATGGTATTCTGCCCCTGGCTGGAATATTGCCAATAAAGGGAAATCTGCCCATTCCACTTTGGAACACCTTGAATTGTGAAAATGTTCTCCCTGAAAACAGGTCTCAGCTTCTCTCTTTGCAACCTTCATTCCTTTCTCCTGGGCCCGCCTTGTGTGGCCAAACAGAGTGATGCTCCTTCTTCTTCCACAGGACAGCCTCCAGAGATCCAAAGACAGTCCTTTTGGCCCCTCAAGCCTTCTCTCCTCCACACCAGGCATTACCAGTTCCCTCGATTGCCCTCATATTTCCCTTGGCTCTTCTGGTTTCTCTTCTCTGAACTCTCTAGCTTATCAGCATCTTTCTTACCCTGTGGTGCCTAGGACTGAAAACCAGACCCCAGTAGGGGAAGAAGGACTCCAGAGGAGATTGCATCTGATGAATGGGACCATGATCTCCTGACTCATGGATTTCATGTCCCTCCTAACATCCCTTTTAATGACCTTTAAGTATCTTTTGTGGCCTCCAGGTCACATAGCTGACGCAGGTGTTTAGGCTTTGGCACAAAAAATCAACCTCATCGTCCGATAAGGCAGAGACAGGGAGAGGTGTCAGGCAGCTGAGGTATTTAGTGGAATACAAATTCCATCAACATGCATCAATGTGCCTGTCACCCCAAAGGCCTGCTAATAATGAGCATTCTTTCTTTCATCATTTGTATCAATCTGATGGACAGAAAACAGAATCTCAGAGTTGTTTTAATTTTCATCTCTCTAATTACTAGTGATTTGGAGCATTTGTTCCTGCATTAATTGTTTGGATTTCTTCCTTTGAGTATTGCCTCTTCACGTCCTTTGACCATTTTTCTTTTGGGAAATGGCTGTCATCCCAGATCCTACACAAAACAACTGCTGTCTATGCATGCTTCCATCTTATCATTGTAAAGGTGATTTTTAATACCAAAGTGTAAGACTATTTATTTATGGAGTTTCACTGTCCATTTATTTTCCATCTTCAATTTGTGCTACTCAGCATGTTGCTAAGTTCTTGTTTCAATTTTAGTTGTCTGCTACCTCCCCCTCCAGCCATTGACTATATTGATTATCAGTTATATGTCACCTTAACCAGCTGAGGGAGACCAGCAGCACCCATTTTCCAGAGAATCCAAACACATCAGAGGCATGGGCTGTGGCTCTAACACAATGAACAACCTTCATCCCAACAGCCCTGTGAGGGAGGGAGTACCAATCAGTAATATTCTGTCCATTAACAGGTGAAAAAATGAGCCCAAGTGAGTTATCCAAGGTCACCCAGCTAGCAAAGGTCAGAGGCCAGATTCAAACCCGGCTCTCTGCTGATGCCAGGTTCAGTGCCCTGCATCCCCTACACCTTGTTGTCTCTCTATATTTCATGAAAAGGGGTTGTTGTTTTTTTCTTTTTCTTCTGGATGAGGGAGATGGAAAGATTCAGGTGGTGTTAGACAGATGCAGAGCACAGTATTACTTGACACAAAGGAATGCTAAGGGTAGTAGGGTCCAACTTATAATGGATGGGTCACCACTGCAGAACCAAGGGTTGGGAGTGGGCCAAGAAAGGGCCAGTGTACATGGAGGGAGCCAGAGGGAGGACTTTGAAACAGCAATGACTCATTTCACAAGGACAGTAGTTTGGCAGCTGTTGGAATCATGCTTCAGCTGATCTAGGGGGTAAAAGAGGAGAGAAAGGAAAAAGACTCCAGATGGTAGATATTCCTGTGAGGATTAGGGACAAGGGGCTAACAAACAAACCTGGGGAATTAATGACCATAACCACCGTCATAAGGAGTGCATTGATGATCTGCTCGGTGCTTTTGAAAACATCCTCTAGGATGCCTCACTAGGCTTCGAAACCCATGCAAGGTTGTGTTTATCTCCATTGGCAATAAGAAAATCAAGGCTCTGAGGGATCCTCCAGGCAGTGGAGATAGGAAGCAAACCCAAACCTCATGACTCCAAGACCAGGGTCTTTCTGATTGCACACTAAGTCACCAATGGATGGGAAAATAATTTGAAAAAGAAAAGTTTAGGAGGTGAGTGAAATAGGTGACACAGGATTCCTCAAGTCTGTCACATTTCCAGACTATAACCTCAGGGGCTGTTAATGTACCTACTTAAAAAAAAATCCTGAAGATTTAAAACATCAAACTGGACATCTCTTTGGCTTGCTCATCCAGGAGGGAATTGCCACACTGAACACTACTAGGAGGATTACAGGGTTTTGTTTGTTGTGTTTTCGAAAACTGCTAAAATCTCCTACTCTTATTTCTGAAAGAGATCTCAGAAGCCAAAGCAGTGCCTGACCACTTCCGGAATGAGAATCCCCTCTCTGAAGTACTTGGCACAGTGATCCCCAAGCCTTCTTAGGAGGCCTCCAGTGAGGGGTGACCACCATGGACCGAAGCTTCACATTCCAGTTTTGAACAGTGCTCTATGACAAGGAAGGTTTCTAAGGGTAGATAGAAGTCACTGGAAGTGAAGTTGAATAAAAGTATCAAAAAATAATTTAAGAAAAAATGGCATAATGCATAACCCATGCTTCACATTGGTCTTCATGAACAGGGAGAAGGTACTTGAGCAAAGCCCAAAGGAGATTGGTTGAAGGAAGGAAAAGAGACAACTTCGGGGGTGGAGGAGATATGACAGTGGTTTTCAAACATCTGAAGGATTGTGTCAACATGAGAAGATGGATTACTCTTGCTCCTCTGCCAAAGGGCAGAACTAGGAACTGTGAGAGGGAGTTACAAGGAGGCAGACTGAGGCTAGGTGTCAGGAAAAAAACTTCCTACCAATGAGAGCTGTCCCCACGAGGATGGGGAAACCTTAGGAGATAGTGGCATCTTCTTCTTCTTAGGGGTGTTCAAGCATAGACCAGATGATCATGTATCAGGCATGTTTTAGAGGGGATTCTAGTTCAGAGAGAACTGGCTCCAAAGGCAGAGGAGATAGGTTCATATCACCACAGGTGATATCTATCACCTGTGTAAACCTTGAGGCAGATAGATGATGCAGTGGAGAGAGTACCAGGTCTGGAGTCAGAAAGACCTGAGTTCAAATCCAGTCTCAAACACTTACTAGCAGTGTGACCCTAGGCAAGTCACTCAACCCTGCTTGCTTCAATTGCCTCAACTATAAAATGAGCTGGAGAAGAAAATGATGAAACACTCCAGTCTCTTTGCAATAAAACCCCAAATGGAGTCATGAAGAGTCAGACACAACTGGAATGACTGAACATAACCTTAAGAAAATTACTGTATGACCTTGGGCCTCGGTTTTCTGATCTGTAAGATGGCAGGGTCAGAATAGGTAGCAGCTAAGGTTCCCTCAGCTCTGAGAGTCAGTGAAATATCCTGCCTCCATATATACAAAACATTCAGATGGTGATAGAGAGCTGGAGAGACCTCAGAGTTCATCTAGTCTGAGCAGTTCATTTTACAAATGAGGAAATGGGCTCAGGACTTGCTGGAGCCCACTGTCATGGGAGGCCGAGGACACAGGCAGGACTCAAAGCCAGTTCTTCTGGTCCCAGAGCCAGGCCTGCCTCTCTCCCTTGTGCTGCACTGCCTTCAGTCTCAGAATCCCTTCCACTCCAAGTTTCTCAGAAAGAAAAGAAGCAAACAACTCCCTGGGAGCCCCAAGACGTTGCCCCTTCCCCTTTGCAATGACTCCTTCAGTTCTGGAGACAGAGGAAAATGCAATTAGAAGCAGCCACTCAGTGCTTTATTTGCCACCTGCCATTCTCTGGATGCCTGCTGATCCAAGTGACGCTTTAACTTGCAGATTTGTCTGGATAGACTGGAATTAAGAAAGTTTCCTTCTAAAGTGTGTGCTCCAACCACCACATGGGGATCAATACAGAATCAATCAAATCAAAGTTTGGCAATATAGAAGTTTAAAAAGGGGGAAGGGCTTCTTCTTTGCCCTCAAGAGTTGTCATTTGCATAGAAATAAAGTTGGAGTCTTTATTTTTTATAACTAAAGGTTGCTGTTTATTTTGCCTTACAAATGGCAAGGGGGGATGGATCAGAGATCAGGCATGCCCCCAATGTCTCAGGGGTCTTAGGCATTGGCGGAGAAACCTGTGCCAAGGAAGGAACCTGTCAGGCTTCTATACTCTTGAGTACCCTGGCTTCTGTGAGGTCAGCGGGTCAGCAACAGGGGCATGTACTACAGTGGGTGTCGTCCTTCCTTTTTAAAGAGGACGAATGGTTATGTTGGGGTACGACGTGTCCGACTGCAGCTGATCACACAGCCTGGGCACCAATCATCTATATGAACCCTTGGAGTGGAGGTGTCTCCAAGGGATGCACAACACCTTTGGAAGAAGTTGTTGAAAATCAGTTGGCCTTAATCCAATCTAATAAGCATTTGTTAAGCACCTCTGGTCAAGGCAAGGGTTGGAAGCTTGGAATACAAAACAAAGCAGGCCTCACACATGAATGCCTGTGAAGGAAAATTGAGCAGAATAGATCACCAAGCACCCTGACAAGCTTTTAATGATACATCACATTGATTTATCCCTTTGGGCACTATAGCCTTGTGGTGTAAGAGATACAAGAATTAATCTACTCATTTTACAGATGTGAGGATTGAGGCTCAGATTAAATCATTTCACAAAACTCTCACTGAGAATTTGAACTTCAGTCTTTTTTGGTCTTCAGAGGCAAATTCCAATAATCTTGGTATATTCCATGCATTTTAATTCCTTTAATTTCTACATGAAACTATTGTGTGCTTACTATTTTCCAGGTACTATGCTCAAAACTGGGGATGAAAAGCATACTTCAGGGGTGAGGGGGGAGTAGTCTCTATCATCATGAAGGTTATAATCTACTTGGGGGAGGGGTAAACAATATAGAAATAAGGAAACAGTATTTAAAAACTGAATACAGTCATTTGAGGGAAAAGGAGAGTACACTAATAATAAATGTGTCTGTGTGTCTCTCTGTGTGTGTTTGTGTGTGTTTGTGAGAGAGAGAGAGAGAGAGAGAGAGAGAGAGAGAGAGAGAGAGGGAGGGAGAGAGAGAGAGAGAGCAAGCGAGCTACTGTGCATGAGTAGGTGGGGTGGGTTAGAAAGGCATCTCATAGGAGACAGCACTTGAGTTGAGCTATCAAAGGTGTAATGGATTCCAAGAGGTTGGAAGTGAAGAAGGAGAAGATTCTAGGCATGGGCCACAGCCTGTGCAAAGATACCAAGACAGGAGATAAACTATTGTATGTAAGGAACAATGAGCAGTGTAGAGAAGAGAAGTGATGTAGGTATATGTGCATGCTTGTGCCTATGTCTACATATGTGTCCTTATATAGGCTTATGTCTCTGTAAATGAATGATTGGTCATTGCTCTTGACATTTCTTGATATCATAATTGTGACTTCAGGCCTTCTTGATAAAGATGCTCTGGGTTGATTAGGAACAAGAAAATTAAGTTCAGATGGTAAATTGGCTACAGATTAGGTTAGTTTCAGATGGAACCGGACCTACTGACTCACAGTCCTGGGGGTCCTTGGCTACCAGCCCTGCCACTTACCAGAAGACATGCCAGGTTCCTCACCCAGATGAGCACCACTTTGGGCTGTCTAACCCTCACCCCCAAACCCTGAATCCAGATTTTGGAGCTCATGCTGTAGACAGGTTTTAAAAAACCACAAAAGTCTTTGTTTATTCCTTGAATAGCTTCAGAAAAGCTCCATAGTAACAACTTTATTGGAGGAAGTTTTGTTTCTATATTGTTTGAAAACAGGCAGCCAATAACACTCACCCAGAGAATAAGTTCTTGGTATAGGAGGGGCCAAGTCAACTCTCTTCAGATACTCCAAAATGCCAGAAATGGGATTATTTCCCATAGAGTTGGAAATATTCCTTTTTATTTTGGTACAAAAGAAGGTATTCTTACAAGATGAGGAGAAAGAGCAAAGAAGAAAAGAGGAAAAAACAAAGGAATCTCTCAATCTCAGCACCAGTAATGAGGGTCCACTAAGTGCAAGGCACTTTATATAAAAATACAATAGTCTCTACTTTGACAGAGCTTGTCTTTCCATAGGGGGAGACAAGAAAGAGGTACCATTTGGTAGAGTAGTGGGGGGTCACTAAGAATTCGTGGTCATGGCAGAGTAATGAATGGAAACCACCAATGATTTCTTCTAAATCACTAAGTCCATGCCTCTCTTCTAGATTTTATAACTAGGCAACATCACCTGGAAAAGGCAAAATAAAACAATATCCTCAAAATAAAACAATATCCTAGGGATTCTTGGGAGAAATGTCCTTAGGAGAATTGGGGCAACAACTTCAGAGTGTGAAGATCGGGATTTGTGTCTCAGATGTCCTTCTGGCTCTGTGTGACCTTAGGTCAGGCACTTCTTCCCCTCTGGGTCACAGTTTCTGAATTTGTAACGTAATCTCTATGGCCTTCCCAGTCCTATATCCTAATGGTCATGGGAATCGGAGACAGCTGAGGTATCTCTAAAGACCTAACACTTTTGTTCCCCCACATGTAGGAGCAAGAAGCTGAGTCTTTAATACCCACTCTACAGTTTCATGGAGCCACATGCAGCAATGACTTTAGGGTCCCACTTTCTACTCCCTCAGAGTACTTCCATCCAACCAGGATACTTCATGAATACAAAATAAGGCTTTTGAGCAGTCACTTCATCATTGTTTTCCTAACAACATAAAGAAAGTGATGGAGAAGTGAAGGGATTTGCTGAAGGTCAGACTCCAGCCTAAGATAATACTGTGTGGATGTCCCTGCCTGGTTCTGACCTTTGCCCCATTTGGGGTTTAGGGGAGGTCAGGGAAGGACATCACTTCCTCCTTTCTTTTCTATTTCTAGTGCCGTTGACCTGGGGTTCTGCCCTTCCACTAACAGAAAGGCTAATCCCTGGGCTGCCTCAGCCACTAACCATCACAGATGAATAATAAGGGGAGGCTAGGAAGTGCAGTGACTAGAGCAGTGAACTTGGAGCCAAGAGGATATGAGTTCACAGACACTTCCATATAACTGGGTGACCCTGGGCAAATCACTCAGCCTTTCTCAGCCTTGATTTCTTATGAAGAAAAAAACCCACAGGGATAGAAATAGCATTTATTTCCCAGGTTTATCAAATTAAGTAACATATATAGTGCTTTGTAAATACTTCTTGTTGTTCAATCATTTCACCCATGTCTGACTCTGTGACCCCATTTGAGGTTTTCTTGGCAGAGATACAGGAGTGGTTTGTCATCCCTTCTCCAAATCATTTTAGAGATGAGGAAACTTGGGCAGAGTAAAGTGACTTGCCCAAGGTCACACTGCTAGTAAGCTCCAGACCTGTGACCCTACAGTCCTGTGGCCATTAGTGAATTGATCCCATTTAATCAAACCTATTCATTTTAGGCAAGAAGCAAGGGAGGCCCAGAGGGAAGTTCCAGAGGTTCCACAGTGAGTTGATGGCAAAGTGAGGGCAAGTCCCTAGGCTTTCTGATACCCTTCCCAATCCCCTCTTCCTGCTGCAGCGAATTCTTCTTCAGTTTATCCTTCCAGGCCATGATGGTCTCCAAAGGATCTCCACATAGAGAGGTACTGTAGGGGGAGTGGGAGGAGGAGTGAGGAGCAATTTGGTGGAGTTTGGGGGGAAGGGGGAGGATGCAATGAGGATTTTTTTTGAACCTAAAAAAAATTATGAAAGTTTCCTGTCCTGATGAAAGGAGCTCTTTACATATAAATTATATTGTAATAACAGAGCTCCCGGGTGGGAAAGAGCTCCTTCTCCTGCTGGCAAAAATTAAAATAATCACAGATGGCTAATGATCAAAAATCCTGACTGACAGCTTTGGAGTGCAAGACACAGAGCTGAGCCTCGGAGCTGCCTCGGGGCCCCCCGAACTCTGTGCTCAGGGATGTTCATCTCACCCAGGACCATGCAGTCCAGTGGGACACTGAAAGGGAGGAAAAGGAAAGTCCTTTATCTTCAAGGCCCTTCTGTGTTGTTTCACATGATTTTCCCAATACGTATGTTGATGCTTTCTTGCAGACACTCCAAAGTGGAGTACCTGAGTGGGCTTGATGTATTATTTTGGTTTTAGTCAGGTTCCAATGGGTGGATAGAAGGAACCTCAGTAGTCACCCAACCCTAGTTGACTCTGTACCTGTCAAGTGGTCATCCAGCCCCAACTTCCAAAGGCTGCCAATGGGGATCATCCCACCTCCCAAGCCAGGCTGCTTGAGTCTCTGATAGTTTACATACTTTGGTAGTTTTTCTTGAACTTAAGTCTGAATTTGTCTTTTGGAATCTCCCTGACTTCTTTTCCAGTTATTCCTAGTTCTTCCCTCTGTGGCCCAAGAAAACAAGAGTAAGTCCCCTTCTCTAGGACTTGCATTCAAATATTTGAAGGCAGCTCTTGTGTCACTGTCTGGGTCCCCTTTCACCAGAGTAAATGCTCCCCAGCTTCACCAAGCCTCACTTGGCACAGACCCAAGGTCCTTTACCATCCATATTGCCCTTCTTTTGGTGCTATACATTTGATCAATGTCCTTCCCACTGTCACTCTTCATGACTCAGTCTCTTAGTAGAATGGAGTGATGGGATGAGAGATGATGGTCTTCTCTATGGATACACAAGCATCTTGACCTGAAGCTCTAACAAAGCCTCAGGACAGAAACATGGTAAGTCCAAAATTCCATCATCATATTAGAATCAGAGGGGCAGCTAGGTGGCGCAGTGGATAGAGCATCAGCCCTGGACTCAGGAGTACCTGAGTTCAAATCTGGCCTCAGACACTTAACACTTACTAGCTGTGTGACCCTGGGCAAGTCACTTAACCCCAATTGCCTCACTAAAAACAAAACAAAACAAAACAAACAAACAAAAAAAGAATCAGACAGTCAGTGATTCTGCCTCATATATGATTCTGGGGCGAGGATTAGCTGTCAGCAAATGTCCCCAGTGAAAATATCAGTAGCTCTAGAAAGATGTACCTCAGTTCTCTCCTCAGTTAAAAGTATTATGAAAGGGATAAGGGAGAGATTATTTTTGAGATGGGTTGGAATTAGGATTGAAAGGGTAGAATGACACCAAACGTACTGTAGGAGAACTCCAGAGAAGCCTTCCCTCAAGTGCCTCTCCACACCTCCACACATTGTCCTGCCCACCAAGCCCTGGCTATTCCTGGCAGGCCACATCAACAAGTAGGAGGCATTTCCTGAACATGGAGGACAAACTCTTCTATGGAATTTCTGAGCATTCACCTTTAAGCCTTCTTCATTACTTTCAGATCTGCTTTCGTACGTTGAGCAAAACTATGAGGACAACTGCCTTTCTTCTCTACATTGGAATGTATTCAAAGAGATAAAGTTGTTGAGTTGTGTCTTGGGAGGGAGGATATCTGGGCTCCTGTGTGCCGAATTTGCATTCATGTGTCACATTTAATTCAAAGAAGGACAATGCAGCCAATGCCCACCTTTAAATCCTGGATGATTTTGGTCCATGTTTTCGCACGGATGCTCCCAAGTGGACCTGATGGGTTTTCTGGATGGTTTTCTTTTGGGACTTCTTTTTAACATCACACAGGCCCTCAGGTCACACAATCTGTCTACCTATTGTTCCTCAATCTGGCTTCATGATCAACCCTCCTCCATGATTAATCCCACAATATCTTCGTCGTTTCTTTTGTTCAACTTCTGACATCTAGCAAACATATTCCATCTCTGTGGCACTTATGCTCATGGACTCCACTTGGGGATCATGTTCTCAGCTTTTGTTTGAAGACTGTGTCAAGTCCAACATTTTTGGTCCCTTTGTACGGCCTATGGAATTGAGCACACTCTGTCCTTTGTTTTAAGAATTTACAGGCAAAATACTCTTCCCCTTTGGCATTTCTCAAGATTATAGAATAATGAAAAGAACAACAATAACAACAACACAATAGAGCAGAACTCTGCAGTTATAATGGGCAAGATTGTACCTAGAGAAGAGACGAGAAGGGATTTGGAAAGGTTCTGAACAGTCATTTGGCCCATCCATTAAAATGGAGATCATCTATACTATATCCATCTAATCTTCACGTGATGTTGTGTCCTTCATTTCTGAATGACATCTTGGAGTAATGTCTTAACTTGTGTGTGATTTGGATTTAAGTGAGGCAGAAATGTGCAAAGTTGTAAGCCTCACTGTTTTCCCAAGTCATCAAAGTCCAATGGCAGGATAAAAGTCCATATGAGGGGGCAGCTAGGTGGCACAGTGGATAAAGCACCAGCCCTGGATTCAGGAGGACCTGAGTTCAAATCCCACCTCAGACACTTGATACTTACTAGCTGTGTGACCCTGGGCAAGTCACTTAACCTTTATTGCCCTGCAAAAAAAAGTCAACATAAGTGGTGATGGCCTGGGATGCATTGGATGACCTTAGTGTCTTTGATGTCTGAGCAAGCCCTAAGCACTCCACAGCCGCTTCCATGACCATTGGAATAAATAATTCTCATATAGCCATTCCAGTGGAGGAAGTCTTCCCTTGCCTGGGGTAGATATCCCCAGCTGACCAATGCCCCAGCTGATCAATGTCCCAGCTGACCAATGCCCCAGCTGACCAATGCCCCAGCTGATCAATGTCCCAGCTGACCAATGCCCCAGCTGATCAATGCCCCAACTGATCAATGCCCCAGCTGACCAATGTCCCAGCTGACCAATGCCCCAGCTGATCAATGCCCCAGCTGACCAATGCCCCAGCTGACCAATGCCCCAGCTGACCAATGCCCCAGCTGCCCAATGTCCCAGCTGACCAATTCCCCAGCTGATCAATGCCCCAGCTGACCAATGGCTTTGAGGCCTGTCTGTTGCAAGGCTTGAAGACTTCCAAGGGAGGAAGGCATACCATCCTTCTCATAAATCCATTCCACTTGTAAGATCGGAGATTGTTCAGAACTCTTCCCCAGGTTCCTTCTCTTGAATTTTCTATGGCATCATATCCAGGCCCTGCAGCCTGCTGGCTGCCTTCTCCTTCAGGCTCTCCAACTTCTCAATATCCTTCCTAAGGTAGGAATCCCAGGAGTAAATGGAGGATTGTAGATGAGGTCTGGTCAGGACAGCGGCCAGAGAAGCACTGTCATCTCTGAACTCCTGGAAGTGCTATCTCTTTTAATGCAATATAAGGAGACCCGAGTTCTCTGGATTTCCACATCACCCTGTTCACTCATATTAATGTTGCTTGTTGACTAAGGAAACTATCAAATGTACTGATCAGTAGAGTGGCCTATTTCCTCCTCTAATCCTCTAGCTTTTGCTCTGTTCAAGTCTATCACAGGCCCACTGCATAAAAGACTTCTTAGCAAGAAATTTTGAGAAAAACCTTAATGGTCTACAAACATTGCTTAAAGAAATGCAAGTTAACAAGGGGTTGGTTGGGAGCTTTGGGAAATGTGCACTAGAGAGGTCTTATGTGGTATTCTGTTCTCTCCTTGTTCCTGCTTCGGTACTTACAAGCCAATCTCGACATTTTACTGAACGTCAATAAACTCAAATGAGATAAAAGTAGGAAAAGCCTGCCTGGGGCCAAAGAAACTCAGAGGTGAATTTCCATTTTTTCAAGAGCATTTGATGAATGATGTGACAAAGGAGCCCTAATTAAACTTGAGATCCTGAATACTAAATAAATGAAAAGTGCCACTCCATTCATCTTCCCCAAGTAGAACACTACCTCTTGGCTTCCCCTTTAACTCCTTTCTTGACTTAGGGGAAGCCTTTTCTGAGATGAGTTCTTCTATTTTCTGCCTTCTAAGACCAAAGCTGGGGGCTGCCTCCTGGGGACCTGCTCCTTAGATTTATTCTCCAGTTGAAATCAGAGAATCATCCCATTAGAGCTTGACATTTCCCAACCCATTCTTCCCTATCAAACCCTTGATTAGCTCTTTCAAAGACTTTCCTGATCTCTCTGGGTATGAGTGCCTGTCTTCCTTCCCCCATAAAACCTCTTTGAATTGATTTTGTAGATATATATATGTATATGTACATACATGTATGTACATCTGTGTATGTGTGTTTACATGAGTGAATATGCTGTCCTTCAAGACCACCCTACCTCACTCAATAGAATATAAATTTCTGGAAGGCAGGAACTGTTTTAATTCTTTCTTTGTGATCCCTTCTGCTAGAACAATCCCTCACAAAAAAAAGTAGGTTCTTAATCAATGCTTGCTGAATTTCATTCAATTAAATTTATAAAATCGATAAGTGCATAAAAAAGCATCTGGTTTCTCTCCTTGTGAAATTATCAGAGGTAATATTAGGCCCTACTTTCTCGTCCTCAATAAAAATGCAGTTACAAGGGGTATGTGTCCAGAGAAACAATTATTCTGGACTATATCCTTCACAGTGCTTTGGGCATCATTAAGCCTTGAATTTCACAGTCTAAAAGATGAACATGGGGAACACAGAATAGACAATGTTTCTTAATCAACAGAAAACAGAAAATTAAGCTGTTTGTGGCCAGAAAACAAAAACAGCAAAGTTGTTGGGGTAGCAGGAGACAATATTGGTTTTCCCCTCCTTGAGACCTTCCTCCCAGGTATGATCAAGACATTAGGGTGCAGTGGGGACATGGCTGACACCCTACAGGAAGCTAGGGAGGGGACTTGAGGACTGCCAAGCAGTCAATAAACAAGCAGTTTCCTCAAACCTTAAAGTGAAAGGTTTGAACATGAAAGGCCTCTAAGGTCCCTGCCAGCTCTACATAAATGATTCCAGAATTGAGGTTTGTGTCAAAGTTTTGGACTTCGGGCTCCAAGATTCTGCTAGAACACCAAGAGCTAGTATTCAATCCCCTATCTCCCTCCATAAACAACTGAGCTCCCTTTGCTCTCAAGGTTGGGCCAGTAAAAGGACTTGCTCTTTGAAGACTGGTAAAGCTGTCTATAAATTACCCAAGTCTCCCTCCCATACGGCAGATAGAGAAAGTGGTATTTATTTTCTGTAGATATCCAGTGGTAGAGTACAACAATCGTCTTGAAGTTACATTTCTTATCATCTATTTTGCTATTATTTAATTAACAGGGGATGGTTAATTCATCTCAAAGGAGGCAGTATTGAAATCAATTTTCCCCAATTTCCTTGTGATGTCCAGTACTCAGATTATTGATAAACTTTTTGCTATTTTGATTGTCCTGTGGTTTTGAGGGTTCAATTTATGAGACAAGTATCTGAATTGGCATCACCCAATTCCAAAGCACATTCACAAGTATTTCCCATATGATCCTCCCAAGAATCTCATGAAGTAGAGAGACCTTGGAGAAGGGGTGCTGTCCAGCAGAGGCTTAGGATGTCATTGACACAAGGGAGCTTCAAAAGCACAGATCACACCATGTTTTCTCTGAAACTTCTGGTTTTAGAGGATTTGTCTGGGGCATGGAAAGAGGTGACTCGCCATCAGTCACACAGCCAGCCTAGGTCAGGGGATGGACTTGAATCTGGACCTCAGAGTGGTGAAGAGGCTTCTACACCCCACAACAGATGAAAAGCTGAGCTGGGACATCAGCCTCCTTCCAGTTTTACACATTTACATATCTAAGCTACTGACTTCTTTCATGGAACTCTCTCCCAGTCTCACCAGGTCAGTTGTGTCCTCACTCTTCTTGTCTGCAAGGGTTTAGTTGTTTTGTACCATAAGGGTCAAATTTAGTATGGGGAGAGTTAATTGGGCAGCTCGCTGTAATATTGGGGTAAGAAAGGAGATCAACAGCCTCTTTTCAATAAACAAAACAGGGTTTATTAATGGGAACAAATTGAAAACACAAGTGAGGTTAATAAAGCTAGGGACAATGAATAAGGAAATAGGGGAAGGAAAAAATACAACCCGCAAATTCACCACCATCCTGAATCAGCAGTTGCAAAGAGAACCAGCTGCGCAGCGCTCCCCAGTCCAGACTACATGTCTGCCACACCAGTGTCTCGCTCCCTCTCTTGCTCGCACCAAAGTGCACTATCCTCCCTTCTCTCTCCCAGAAAGCCCCCTCTCCCATAGGAACCAGGGCCATCCACACACATATCCTAAAGCTAATTAGCTGGCAGCCCTGGTTGACAGAACTAAGAAGCTGCTCTACAAATGCAAGCTGGCCTCTTCTGGATGCTGAAGACCACCTAACTTGCCCTCACCAGGCTTCTTGTCATGGCGGGGCTTCCCTACAATATAATTCAGCCAGGCCCATGCAGGTTTGTGGGTGTCTGGTGTGAGGTCAGCATGCACAGGCGCGTACTGGGGCCTCCAACTCTAGCCAAAGATGGGGACATAGAAACCCCAAATCATGATTAATTCCTTACAATACTCATATTCCTTTTCCCCTCTCAGTAGTAAGGAACTTCACTATGAGAGTACACACACACACACACACACACACACACACACACACACATACACGCATGCATGCACATGCACACATACATAGAATGTGATATAGGAACATGCAAGATGAACTGCATTTAAATCCTTCTTCCTATCCTCACCATGTGGGTGATCCTAGGCTGGTCACTTAAATTCTCTGAGCCTTAGTTTTATCATCTGTCCAATGGGTATAATTATCCATATGGGGCTGTGAGACTTACAGGAGATGAGAATGTAAAGTGCTTTGTCACCCCTCAAGTATACTGTGAGTGTCTATTATTATTATTCTCAAAGTTGGAGGTGAAATACAAAGTATCATCTCCATGAAAGGTTGGGGGGGAGGGGTCCAGGTCTATGGGATAGGGACTAGAATTGAATGTAAGAAACTGCTTCCAAAAAAGCACTCTCCAGCTGCCAAACACCTGTCACCCTGAACACAGTGACTGACAGCCTCCCTAGGTTCCTGCTTCCTTTTGTGAATTATAAATATAGACAGGCATGTGAGAATAAGCTCTTGGAGTGAAGGACTGGTGGTGACCCTGAAGCTTACTGAGAACATATGCCTTCCAGCACCAAGTAAGCCTCCAAACAGTCCAAGGTCCCATTCATCTTTACAACAAAGATTTTGCACCGAGCCATTGTGAGGAGTCTACCTGCTCAGTAATCACAATTAATAACTAATGCCCTTCCTAAAAAAGCAACTAAAAAACTACTTGAAATAAATAATTTCAGCAAAGTTGTAATATATAAAACAAACCCACATAAATCATCAGCATTTCTATGTATACTCAACAAAGCCCTGCAGCAACAGATAGAAAGAGAAAGTCCATTTAAAGTAACTGTAGACAAAATAAAACATTTGGGAGTCTACCTGCCAAGAAAAACTCAGAAACTATATGAACACAATTACAAAACACTTTTCACACAAATAAGTCATATCTAATCATAAGGAAAAATATAAATTTCTCATTGGTAGACTGAGTCAATATAATAAAAATGACAATTCTACCTAAGTTAATTTACTTATTCAGTGCCATCCCAATCAAACTACCAAAAATATTTCATAAAGCTAGAAAAATAACAAAATTCATATGGAAGAACAAAAGGTCAAGAATATCAAAGGAATTATTGGGAAAAATGCAAAGGAAGGGGGCCTAGCTTATGAGATCCAAAACTATATTATAAAGTGACAACCATAAAAACTGTTTGACATTGGCTAAGAAATAGAATTGTGGATCAGTGGAATACGTTAGACACATAAAACACAGTAGTAAATGAATATAGCAATCTTGTATTTGATAAACCCAAAGACTCCAGTTTCTGGGATAAGAACTCACTATTTCACAAAAACTGTTGGGAAAACTGGAAAACACTATGGCAGAGACTAGGCATAGACCAACATCTTACACTATACACCAAAATAAAGATAAAATGAGTATATAATTTAGACATAACGGGTGATGCCATAACCAAATTAGAAGAGGAAAGAATAGGTTACCTATCAGATACATGGATAGAGGAAGATAGAGATAGAGGACACTGTGAAATGCAAAATTGATCACACTGATTACCTTAAATTTAAAAAATGCACATACAAAATCAATGCAACCAAGATTAGAAGGAAAGAAAAAAGCAGGGAAACATTTTTTACATCCAGTGTTTCTAAGAAATGCCTAATTTCTCAAATATATAGAGAACTTAATCAAATTTATAAGAATACAAGTCATTCTCCAATTGAGAATTGGACAAAGGATATGAACAAGCAGTTTTCAGATGAAGAAATTAAAGTCATCTATATCCATATGGGGAAAAAAATGATCTCAGTTACTATTGATTAGAGAAGTGCACATTTAAACTACTATGAAGTACTACCTCATACCTATCATATTGGCTAAGAAAAGGACAATGATAGATGTTGCATAGGATGTGAGAAAATTAGAACATTAATGCATTGTTAGTGGAGTTGTGAACTGCTCCAACCATTCTGGAGAGCAATTTGGAACTATGCCCAAAATGCTAAAAACTGTGCACACTCTTTGACCTAGTAATACCACTACTAGGTCTTTATCCCAAAGAGATCATAAAAAATGGGAAAGGACCTACAGGTACAAAAATATTTACAGCTGCTCTTTTTGTGGTGGCAAAGAATTGGAAATTGAAGATATGCCCATCATTTAGGGAATGGCTGAACAAGTTGTATATGAATATAATGGAATTCTATTTTGCTGTAAGAAATGATGAGCAGTCAGATTAACATGAACTAATGCTGATTGAAGTGAGCAGAACCAAGAGAAAATTGTATACAGTAGCAATAACATTGTGTGATGATCAACTGTGATAAACTTGGCTTTTCCCAATAATACAATGATCCAATACCGTTCCAAAAGACTAATCAAGAAAAGTGTTCTCCACACCCAGAAAAAGAACCTGGAATATAAATGCAGATCAAAGAATACTATTTTCACTTTTTTGTTGTTTTTTTGTTTGTTAGTTTCTTCTTTCTTGTGGTTTTCCCTTTTTCCTTATTCTTTATTTCACAAAGTGACTAATGTGGAAATGTTTAACATGATTGTAATGTATAACCTATATCAGATTGCTTGCTGGCTTTGGAAGGAGGGAGGGAGGGAGAAAAAAAATTGGAACTCAACATCTTAGACAAATGAATGTTGAAATCTATCTTTACATATAATTAGAAAAAGCAAGTAAAATAAAATACTATTGAATTAAAAAAAAACTTATGCCTTTCAAGCTTAGGAGCTTTTAACCCAGGTTCTGTGAACTTGAGTCTTATATTATTTAGTTTTGTTGTGATAACAATTTTAACACAACTGGTTTACTTTGTAATCGTATGTATTTTATTTCATGTTGTTAAAAATATCCTCAGAAGAGATCTAAAGACTTTACCAAATTGTCAAAGGGACACAAACCAACAGTTGCTCAGAAAAAGAGGAGGATGAGGATGGAGAAGATATTACCTCACCCCTCCCACATTGTTCTCTGCCTAGTGTAATGGTGGCCCCAAAGAGACAAATTGAAATGACTGAGGACTCTGCTCTCCTTTGTAATAATAATTTAAACACACACACACACACACACACACACAGAGAGAAGATAAGTGGTACTGAGTTAAAATCAGGCCTTACATACTTCCTAGCTGTGTAACCATTGGAAAGTCACTTAACTTCTATCTATCTCAGTTTCCTCATCTATAAAATGGAGATAATAAAAGTCCCTACCTCCCAGGGTTGTTGTGGGGATCAAATGAGACACTTATAAGGCACTTAGCACAGTGACTGGCACAGAGTAAATACTATGCAAATGTTAATTATTAGTTTTTATTATTATTGATGCAAAGCTGAGAACTCAGTGGTAAAGTGTGTGTGGGGAGGGGGGGTGTGCAGTTTTCAACTGACTTTCAGACTTTCCAGATATTGGAGGAGTTTAGAGACTGGGATTTTACCACCATTTCTCAAGGGGAAAGCTGAGCAGCCCTGAATTGGGACACATGGATTGGTTTGACCCTCAGACACAAAGCCTAAAAACACTAATCTTTGGTGGTCTCTTTACTTTTCCTCCCTTTTTAGCTGATGAACATTTTGTCCTTGCTCCCTCCACCCTCCCTCTATTCTTCAACTCAACTCATTAAAAATACTTCAGTTTCTACCGTTTTAAGGTTTGGGAAGAAAATGACTTAAAAAGCATCTGACCTATAGTTTACTTTCTACTGGGGAAGGGAATGGGGGATGGGGGATGGGAAGCAAGATGAAATAGGATAAATTAACAAAATAATTTCAAGTGGAGGGGGCACCTACAACTGAGAGGGTCAGGACCATCCTGGTGTAGGAGATGGTATAAGAGCCAAGCCTTGAAGGGAGCCTGTGGTGATAAAATGCAAGTAAGTAAGAATGGAATGAAGCTCACACCCAAGGGACAATCTATGCTAAGACTCATTGACAAGAGACAGACTGTCCTATACATGGAAAAGCTCACAAGCCAGCCTTGACCAGAAAAGAGTATTTGAAAGAGAATCAACAAGGAGAGAAGACAGGAAAGATAAGTGGGAACCTAAGCATGGGAGGCTGTAAATGCCAGGCTTTGAATGTTGTATTTTATCTTAGACATAACAGGGAGTCAGCAAAGATCTATCTATCTATCTATCTATCTATCTATCTATCTATCTATCTATCTATCTATCTATCTATCTATCTATCCATCCAGCCATCCATATATTTATATCTATGGTATATGAGGTGTTCAGGGAGGACTTGCACCTCTGGTGTGAGGAATGCTGAGCCCTATTCAGAGCCACTCATCTACCTTTGGTGTCCACCTAATATTCACCCAATTTCCAAGTAGCTGAAGCACATACAGTGGCCACACCCTGGTAACTATCTTGGCAGAAAGGCTAAACCAGGTTTAGGGTAATCCACAGTTCTCAAACCTGTTGTTGAGTTAGGGTCATATCTATCCCAAACATGTGAAGACTTTCCCTAGAGGAATGGGCTGATGAGAACAGTTTGTTCCAACAGCCATGAAGGCAGCTGAAGCAGGGACTATGGATTTCTTAGAGCTCGCTCAGGCATCAAAGGAGCCAAAATCATCCACTGCATCACAAGCCATCACCAGTCATCTTGACTTGTATCTTTCCACTAAACTTTGATGACTCGGGAAGAGAAATTGAGGCTGATGACTTGTGCAACTCTGCTTCACTTAAATCCAATTCATGCACAAGTCAACATCCCATGATGTCATTGGTCCTCTTTGAAAACAAAAGATGAAGAATATTTATCTATCTATATATCTATGTATCCATCTCTCCATCGTCTATCTCCTTTATTGATGAATATGTGTGTGTGTGTGTACATGGATTTCTTTGTATCTACATCTAGATATATGTGTGCTTATATAGAGATGTGTATCTGTGTAGGAGATTGAGACATATATGGAACTATTATTGTTTGAGTTCTCTTCTAACACTGTCAGTCCATGTTGCTGTTATGTTATGCTGTGGGCAACATTATCTACAATTGTGGAATGGAATAATTACTCATCCAACTAGGGATAGACTCAACAACTTGACTCGCCTTATGCGTTGTGTGTGCCTCACATTTCAAACCAAGGCAACCATCCCTAATGGAGCAGAGGCAGAGGTGGATGGAACACATTATCAAACTACTCCCATAAACACAGTTGTATCTCTCTGCTGGTGAGTGCTAGCTTCCATTGAGGTAGATATATTCTTGACTGATGTGTAGATTGCAGGCAATTACCAGCAGATAATAGTGTATTCTCCCTTTTTTTCTCAACTAAGCTTCCAAAGAGGGAAGATCATAGATGGCTATAGGACATGAATATCACGTTGGCATCCCAAAAGGAAGATCCTTCTGACTCCTGAGCCATTGTCTGCTACCAAGTGTTCCCATCACTTTAGATATTTCTAACTCCACACTAAACAAAATTCTCTACTGTCCTTCATATTTTTTCATGGCACATATCTTTCCCACCACATTTAGAAGTTGTGTTCATTTATCAGTCAGTTTAAGGAGATGGGCTATTTAAATAATGTGTCTGTGATTGTACTCGGAGGAGGTAATCAGGAGCTATTAACCTTACCCATCACAGCACATTATCACTATTTGGTTTCATGTCAACTCATTTGCAAAACAATATTGAAGAGCCTCCCAACACTTTGGAATTCATTCCCAAGCTACTGGCACTGCATAAATTCAGTGACCCTCACTGGGAGTGCCAGCGACCCAAGGAGAACACATAGGAAGGATGAGTCAGAGGCAACAAGAACAGTGAACCAGCAGAGTTCAATATCAACAACAATCAAATTTGAGGACTAGAAGGGATCCAGTGGAAAGACCATCTTCAAACAGGACGTCTGGGTCCAGCTGGTGACTTTGCTTTCCTCAAACTTGTTCATTACAACATGAGCTCCTTGAGGACAGGGGCTGTTTTCATCCTTCTTTATACCCCCAGCACTTAGCACAGTGCCTGGAACATAGTAAGCTCTTAATAAAGATTTGTTCTTGTGGACTTATAGGAACTAATCAATGCTGACAGCAAGAAATAAGTTTTAGTGCTTAGAGCACTAAAGTACCTCCCCTTGACACTCACAGGGAAACTTACTAGAAAACAAGCGTTATCCTTTTGAGGTTAATTTATTCTGAGTAGACCAACTCCTTTCAGGAGCAGAAGGAATTCTGGGACTAGGACCTTATTAGTAAAAGTCATGGACATAGGCAAATTTGTTTATCAAAACTAAAGTTGACTCACATTACATGTAAATCAATAGGGATAAATGTAAAGTCTTAAACTTGGGTTCAAGAAATCAACTTCAAAAAATAAAATAAAATAATGAAATCAACTTCATAATTATAGAATGAAAGCCATGATATGCAGGAGTTTGACTGAAATAAAAATAGGCTTTAATAACTACAAGGTAAATATGAATCCTGCCTGATGTAGCTGGCAAGGAAACTAATCTAATGGCAATAGCTTCCAGGAATAAGAAGGTGATAGTCTGCCCTGCTTATACTATGTCTAGAGCAGTGTTTTGGGACGTGACATTTATGAACAAACATTGGCAAGCTGGAAAGCATCCAGAAATGTATTGTTTTCTTATAGGAAATATGTACTCCTTGTTGGAGCTTTACAAAAAAGCTACATTTTATTCTCCTTAATCCTTTATTGTTGTAATTATTCAGTCAATATCTAACTCTCCATTGCCCCACTTGGGGTTTTCTTGTCAGAGATACAAGAGTGGTTTGCCGTTTCTTTCTCCAGTTCATTTTATAGATAAAGAAACTGAGGCCAACAGGGTTCAGTGACTTCTCCAGGGTCATAGAGCTAGTTAGTGTCTGAGGCCAGATATGAACTCAAGAAGATGAATCTTCTGGACTCCAGGCCTGGAGCTCTATCCACTATGGTGACACCTAGGTGCCAAAGCCTCCCTAGGCTTCAATTTCCTCATTTTACAAATGAGGAGATTGGACTCGATGCCATTTTAGGTTCCTTCTATCCCTGTATCTGGGACTAAAAGGCCTCTTATTGCTTTTCCTAAGAGCAAATACCAAATTTATAAGTAAGAAGCCTCTTGGAAAAGTTCAGATGTGTTTGTAGTAAATTCAGAAAGAGAACTGATTTTGTGTTCATGTTATAATCGCTATCAGATCCTCTGAAATCTTTTTGTCCACAGACTACCTGGTGCTTGGAGGTCCAGGTGGGTCTCAAAGAGCTGCCCCAAGGTGAGTTTATTTGGACTACCCTTTTCTTCTCTCTGAGATCAAAGCATAACCTGCCAGGCATCACATCTATGCAGATCACATGAAAATGACAAGAAAGCTCACTCTTTGATGAGGGCCAAAGGAAGGATGGAAGAAGGCTTTCCAGTCCTAGAGACTGAATGTTTCAGGAACAGCAGGTTGTTCCAAGAGTGTAGCTCCCCAAAAGGCAATCAGCAGAACATTCTCTGTGGGGTTTAGCACTAACTTTTTTAAACCTCTAGATATTCAAAGCTTGATAAGAAAAGTTCAAAGTTGACTAGCAATAGGGAGTGTCAATTCATTTTGTAGTTGGTTGGTTGGACTAATGCATTTCATGTGGAAGCCAGAACAATCATGAGATAGGATTTTCTGTTTTCAGCTTCAAGGCTGGCCAGCATTAGAGATGACCATGAGTCATGTACCAGCAGTAACAGCTGTGGTTTTCTGATTTTCAAAGCACACTAGCTAAAGGCTCCCACATTCTCAACCATCTACCAGGATATGTATTCACTGATCTTTAGGTTTTCAGAGTGCTGGTTTGTGTGTCTGTACTTGTCTGTGTGTTTAAGGGATGGATACTTTGGCTCTGTGTGTGTGTGTGTGTGTGTGTATGTGTGTGTGTGTGTCTCCATCCCTCACTTCCTCCCTTCTTTCTTTCTATGTGTCTCCATCTCCCACCTTCTCTCCCCCTCCCTCTCTTTTCCTCTCCTTCCTTCTCTCTCTCACTGCATCACTCTTTTCCCTCCCTTCTGCCCTTCTTTCTTTCTCTGTCTCTATAGGTTTCTCTCTCCCTCTCTCTCCTTCCCTCTCTCTCTGTCTCTCTCTGTGTGTTTCTGTCTCTGTCTCTGTCTTCCTTTTTTTACTCCATTTCACTGGATCTCATTCACAATCCACAATCTCTAACACCCTCCACCAACTATGTTTTTACTAAGGTTGACATTATACATCGTGTATGCCTTACTATGAAGTAAGGAGATGGAACCTGAGTTTACCCACTGAGGTGATGCTTGAATTGCTACTCTGGCAATATGCGTGGCCCGGTATTGATGACAATTTTTGTTCTGTCCTCATTCAGGAGAGCAGAGCCTAGAGGGGACCAAGTGCCATCTCCTTGGCTCTTAGCTCTGAGAACAGTCAGCCTCCTGCCTGAGAGCCTTCTCTGTTTCTGCTCTACAAATAATCATCTCCCCTACTTAAGCAGCTTGCTTAAAATATTAAATTCAATGAGAACCCCAAGTTCCTTCTTGAAAAACTGCAGATGTTGAAAAAAAGAATTAACCCATCTTGCTGTCTTCATGAAGAAGCTGAAGAAAAGGGAATAACTTTGAGGTGCTTTCCAAGAGGAGCCTCCCGGAAGCCCTGCCCTGGGAGTCCCCTGGCCTCTGGCCCCCAGAGGCTAGCTCCCCTCTCCCTGCTTCTGTTGGGCTTCCTGGAAGGGCCTGATGTTGGAATTCATGATGGAGCTCGCCTTGTTTCCAAGGCCAAAGGGTTTGTTCCTGAAACTAGGTTTTCAGTCCCAAGAGTTCCCTAAATCACCAGGAATTAGATGAGGAATAGGAGTTTCTGTTTCAGAAAATACAACTGGTGCGAGACAACAGAAAACAGATGCCAATTATTTGCCAATGGCTGCAGGAAAACAAAACATTTTATGACATTTACTTTGCCTTAACAGAACTGCCAGCGATGCCAGAGAAATACAAACAGGCCAAATTGCCAGACGGCTGGCTTGGAAACGCGGCACGTGAGGGGGCAGAGAGAGCGAGGCAGGCGGGGGAGGGTGGGCGCTCCCCTGTCAGGCCATTGTATGCCATTGTGGGACACTGCCCCTCACCCTATAGAACATGTGTGTGTGCATGTCTGTGTGAGCACATGCATGTGTGTGCGTGTCCTTTGGGTGTGAGTGGACGTGCATTTGTGCATGTGTGAGCCTTTATGTTTCTTTCAAGAACACTGAGTTTCATTGAAAGGACAGAGGAATGACACCCATGCAAGGGATTCATGGGTATTTGACATCAAGATCACATCAAGGTTCCCGTGTCCATGTGCTTTCCTGGAGGCCCCCTCGTCATCAATGTCTACCCTCCCTGCCCAAAACTCACTTTATGCTTATTTATCTGTGTAGTTCCATGCCCCAGCCCTACCTGCTGACAATATAAAGGAAGCTCTGTGAGGGCAGGGTTGGCCTCCTCTTTCCCTATCCCCAGGTCCTAACACAGGCCCTGATGCATCACCGGACTTAAGAGATAGGGCCTGAGTAGAACTGAATTAAATTGGTCACAATGACTAGTCTCTCCATCTGGAAGAGCTGGATGCTGAATTATCATGGGCAGCACCCTCTCCCAGCCATTTTTGGACTTTCTCTTCTCCTAGGATCCCAGATTGAGAGCTGGAATGGGCCTTGGAGGTGAGCTCTATCCTTGCCATTCCAGCGCCCAGAAAACTGAGTACTAGAGGAGAGGAGCGCTTTGCCCAGGCTCACAGAGCTGTCATGTCGAAGTTAAGATTTGAACCCAGGTGCTCCTAAGTCCTGGTCTAGTAGGACTACCATCCTGCAGGCTCTCTACCTATATGAAGCTACTTCAGTCAATCAACAGGTACTTCTTAAGTGTCTCCAATGTGCTGCTTACTGGGCAAGTAAGGAGGGATACAAAGGCAAAGGTGAAGTTGTGCTTCACCTTCAGGGAGCTTACTTCCCATCATTACATTGCTCTACCTCCCATGTTCTAAACATAGACAGGTATATGTACACACATGCATGTGTTTATACTCACATATGCACACAAATATTCCATATATTATACACCTGTACTACACCATGTATGCATATTATTAATAGCCACACACACACAAGGTAAGGGCAAAGTGACTCTTAGGGGAGGAGGGCACTCGCAACTCTGGAGGCTCAAAAAGAGGCCACACCCTTCAGTCTCAGACAGTGACGTCAGAGGGCTACAGCTGAGAGACAGAAAGGAGGGCGCTTTGCCAAGGTCACCTTGTGTGGGACTGGGCGTGTTGGACAATAGGGCTGGGGACAGATGGAGAAGAGTTATGGATGCCAATGAGAGTCCGTATTTGATCCTAGATACAATCAGGGGAACCTCTTCAGTTCATTAAGTAGGGGAGTGACGGGATCATTGCAGAGTCCCTGGACAGTTTTGTATAGGATAGATCAGAGTTGGGAGAGACCGAGTCAGGGAGAGTCATCTGAAGGGTCTTCAAATGGTGAAGAGTGAGGAGGTGAATGCCTGAAGTAAGGTGAGGGTTGTGTGAGGAGAGGGAGGAGGCAGAGGAGAGGCATGCTGGGGAGGCAGGTTTCAAAGCAAACCCCATCCATGACACTTCTCTTCATGAGGCCAAAACTTCACACTCCATACTTTTCTTGCACTGAATCTAGCAGAAGGATTTGTTGTCAAGGTATGTTCATTAGCATCTTCTAAGGACACAGATTCTCCTTCCGTTCTTGGGGATCACTAGCCTCTTCCTTTCAGACAGAGTCCCTGACAGCAGCATCAAGCCCATCACGCCCAGACCTGCAGGTTTATAGCTGAGGCTCCTCAGTGCCTCCTTAGCACAGCACAGACTTACCTTGAGGGGTTGACGGGCCATTTGGAAACCCATGCTTTTCTCTGGGTGGTCCATCCCTGGAGAGAGGCCACTCTCTAGCATACTGCAGCAGGCCAGGATGTTAAAGACTGTACATTTTAGCCAGAAGTACCAGCAACCTGACCCAGGTAAGGTGCCCTGAGGGCTGAGCAGGAAATCATGGGATTTCACACTTGAGAAGGACCCTACAGATTCCTCCTCATTTTCCAGAAGTGGAAACTGAGGCCAGAGAGGTTAAGAGCCAAGCCTGAGGTCACAGAGCTAGTATCAAAAGCTTCCTCCAAACAATCCTTAAGCTCACATGGGCTCAAGAAATTCATCCCACCTTCAGTGACTCCGCCCCCATTCCCTCTTGAAAGGGTAACATTCTGGAAATGCTTGATAGATGGTATTATGATAATCTAAGTTGGCAAGTGTTTGAATTTTCGAAACGATCTTTTCCCACATCTGTGACTCTTGGAAGACAGAGTGCTAATAGAAGAACTTGTGAGGAAATCTGTGTGGGGGTATAATTCATTTTTTTAAACATCCATATTGCATGAGGCTACTTTGGAATCACCATATTTTTCTCTGGCATGCTGGTATAAGTTCACAAGTGAAAGATATCTTAATCACGGACATCAAGGCATCATTTCCATTTGTCTTTGAAAACATGGACAAATGTTAAATGGGGCGGAATAATCCCAGAAACCTTACATTACAGTTGGAGGCCCAAATCTCTTGGTTCACAGTGGGCTACAATAAGATTCCAGATTGACACTTTTTAGCCAATTTCTCCCCGCTTTGGCACTTTTTATTTCATCAAATTATATCCCACTGGTCTGCATCTGGATGGGATGGGCTTATTTTGTGGATCCTCTGGTGGGAGATTTTAGTATTTGAGAAAAATAGCAATTTCTCTTTGGGAAAACAATGTACTGGCTTTGTTTCTTCCATGTCAGAGATCATGAAATCAAGGTCCTTGGCAGAAAATTAACTTCTTGGTGTTTCTAATTATCAAAAGGAATGCTCTGTTCGATGGAGGTCAAGAATGGGACTCTAGCAGTCTCAGAAGGTTACTCCAGCATTACAGCCTGAGACATTTGAAACTGGCTCAGAGATTTCTAAAAGAACACAAAACTGAGGCTAGTGGAGACCCAAAGTCATCTTTCTCCATCAATATTTTGTGCTAAAAACTTAATGGAAAAAATTTAAACTGAGCCTTCTTTTAGGGCAGTGGACCTCTCATTACCCCTGTCAGTAACTTGACTCTAGCATAGTGATGTCATTTTGGTCCTCCTCAGTATGAAAGATAACAACCAACCAATGTGCCATTACATTTCCCCCCTCCAGCCTTTTGATCAGTCAGTACCCAATGCCATCTCCCCCCAAATTCCCCACCTCCATTTTCAAGAATTCTGAAACCTCCTTAAAAATAAACACTCTTGGGTAAAGCACCAGCCCTGGATTCAGGAGGACTTGAGTTCAAATCCAGCCTCAGAAATGTGTGTGACCTTGGGCAAGTCACTTCACCCTCATTGCCCCACAAAACAAACCAAAAATGAGCACTCTTCATCCTGACTTTGACCCCTCAATTCTCTCCCAGACCATCAACTACCGTTCTAGCCACTCTCTCCTCATCTCACCTTGATTACTTGTAGCCTTAACTAAACTCAATGCTGTCCTCCTCTCTTGAGTCTATACCTTCCTTATCATACACACCCAGTCAAGCCTCAGCCTGGGATCACTCCCACCATTCATCACCTTCATGCCTATACGCATGCTGCTGAACAAAGATAGAAATAATCATCCAAACGATCTGACTGGGTCCACTACAGATTTCCGTAATACAACTAAAACTGGTACCTCACTGCTGCTAGGCAATCCTACCATATCTGCCTTACCTGCTCACTCTCCCGCCCTCCACAGTGGATCTCCCAAACATTCTCATCTCCCCTAAAACCTCTGATGGCTTTCAACTCCCTAACCTATTCTCTTGGCTGAGACCCTTGACCCATATTTTACAGAACAAATGAGGCCATCTTCCATGAACTCCTCCTCACCTCTTCTTCATATCCTATCACTCAAATGTTTTCTGCCCCTCTCTCTCCTCTGCTACTTCCCCCATCACCTCCTGCCTGGGTTATTATCATAGACTGATGGGGGTTCATGGGAGGTCTGCCTGACTCAAGTCTCTCCAATTCATCCTGACTTCTAGGATGAGGTGGCCTTACTCCTTATCAAGGCTAACACCTTTGTTATTTTCTTTCCCTCATCCTCAATCTCTTCCCCATGGCCTACAAATATGTCCATGTCACCTCCATCTTGAAAAAACCCTACAGGAAGCATTCCCCAACTTGTCTTAAGTCCGGTGTCCTCCTTGTTAATGATCTCCTATTTATCCTGTCTAAAGCTTTTCTGTATGTGTGTGTATAGAGGTAGAGGTAGGGGTATTTATGTGTATGTGTGTGCCTCCATTAGATTGTGAGCTCCTTGAGGGGAGAGATTGACTTTTGCCTCTTTTTATATTCTCTGCACTTAGCACAGTGCCTTGCACATAGTAGGTGCTCAATAATCTTTTCTTTAATTGACTCTATCCCATCCTCACTTACATTTATAGACTCTGAGGAGCTTAGGACTAGTCCTTGCAAGTGCAGTTTGGAGGCCACTTTGTCCAGGGGACTCCTCATGCCCACCACCAGTTGTTAGTGTTCTCTTCATATAACAACAGCAGCAACGACAATGGTCGCAGCAGCTCATATGCATAGGCTGCTTTAAGATTCACTGAGCACATTCCAAATGCTATCCCATGTGATTTTCACCACAACCTGGGGAGGCAGGTGCTATGATGATTCTTCCCATTTCACAGCTGCAGAAACTGAAGCAGACAGAATTTCAATGACTTGACAAGGTCATACAGATCTTGAGTGTCTGAGGCTAGATTGGAATTCAAGTTGTTCTGACTTCAGACCCACCCAGTCCTCCAGCCACTGCCTCATCTAACGGATTCCAGTATTGGATCATTTGGGGCTACACTTTGTCTTTGCTTGTTTGTGTAAGGTCCCATCTCCAGCAGTAGAATGAAAGCCCCCCAGAGGGCAAGAGTGACATCCCTAGGCCTAACCCAGCACACATTCTTGAAAGACAGAGCCAGCCAACTCTGTTATTTGGTGAATGGAAGGGAATGAACCACAGCATAGAGCATTTCCCTCATTTTCATAGCTATGCCTGAAGTTCAAATATCCAGAACAACAGAATCTTGGTGTTAAACAGAACCCCAGTGGCCAGTTGGTATAAACCATGCCTGACAAAGAATCTTGTCTACAGCCTCCTTACAAATGCTCTTCCATCAGCAGTTTGAGGACCAATAGTGAAAAGGCAACCATAGGGGTGCTGGGAAATATTTAACAATGTATGAGTTCATACATACAAACACACATACATGTATATATGCAAATGTGTACACACACATCCTTTTAAGTTTAATCTGCATTATAAACACTTTTTGACATCTAGACAATCCACAAAACAATAAAACATGACCTAATTCTGAGGTGCAAATGATCACACTGAAAATGTAACCATCCCTTGGCACACCAGTTAGAGTTCCCTCCAGCAGATCTGAGATGGGACCCCATTCTGTCTTGAGGCAGCTGGTCCCACTTTTGAATAGCTCTGGTTGTTATGAAGTTTTTTGTTTCTTTGTTTGTATCCTTTTTGTTCTTGGTGGTGGTGGGTGGTTGAATGGTTTTATTTTCTTCTCTTTTCCATTTATATCAAAACTAAATTAGCCCTGAGCAGGATGCTATCAGAAGGGCATATGAAAAATACAAACCATCAACAGAGATAGAACTGATGGTATCCAAATACAGATTGAAGTACAATTTTATTTTTAGCTCCTCTTTCTAAAGGTATTTTGTGTATTTTCTTTCACAACCTGACTAATGACAAGATGTTTTGCATAACTGCACATGTATGACATATTGAATTGCTGAATTTCATAGGGAGGGAAGAGGAGGGAGGGAAGAAGAAATTTAGAAGACAAAGTTTTTTTAAAAATCAATGTGAAAAGTAATGATGAGCAGGAAGAGTTCAGAGAAACCTGGAAGGACTTACATGAACAGATGCTGACTGAGAGGAGCAGAACCAGGAGAATATTATATACAGTAACAGCAACATTGTGTGATGAACAATGGTGATAGACTTGGCTCTTTTTAGCAATGCAATAGTCCAAAACAATTTCAAAGAACTTCATAATAGAAAAATGTTCTCAACATCCAGAAAAAAAAAAGAACTGTGATTTATGAATGCAGATTGAACAATACTGTTTCTACTTTTGGGATGTTTTTTTTTCTTCTTTTTTGAGGTTATACCCTTGTACTCTGACTCTTCTGTCACAATATGACTAATGCAGAAATGTATTTAATGCAATTGCACATATATAACCCATATTAAATTGTTTTCTGTCTTGGAGAGGAGGGAGGGAAGGGAGTGTAGGAGAATAATTTGAAACTGAAAATCTGATGAAAACAAATGTTGGAAACTATCCTTATAAGTAACTGGAAAATAATAAAATACTGAACAAGAAAAAAAAATCAGCCATGGCAAATTCCACTCACTGCCTTAGGTGCTCCTTCAATGGGGGTCAGAGAACTTGATTTTTCTTCCAAATTATCGTGCTTCTAATACTTAAATACATCCCTCTTTTACTTCTTTTTAAGATGAATCAGTTATTTAGGCAGGCTTCTCCCATACTGAACCAGTGATGTTAATTCTTTAAGGCCAAGTTTAAAACTTGATTCATCCCTATACATTTCATCTAATTAGGTTCCACCCCAGTATTCTGACCAGTTTCGATGGCTTTGGATCTTGGTTTTGTTGCCCAACATGTTGATGAACCTTCCATCATCTGCCAATGTGATTTCCATTGAGCATCATCCCTGCAGAGTCGACGTAAGCAGATCTGTTTTTCTTCTTTCTATCTATATCCCAAATGAATATCTCAATGACTGACCCTGAATAATCCTTCTTCATTGATTGATCAATGGAAGCTACATATTTTTTTTTGGTGGGGCAATGGGGGTTAAGTGACTTGCCCAGGGTCACACAGCTAGTAAGTGTCAAGTGTCTGAGGCTGGATTTGAACTCAGGTCCTCCTGACTCCAGGGCTGGTGCTCTATCCACTGCACCACCTAGCCGCCCCCTGGAAGCTACATATTGAGAGCTGTCATGTGAGAAGCCCAAACATAGTAGCTCACTGATATTGATTGGGAAGAGAGTTTGTTTAAGGAATTTGGACCAATGTTTTCAACTTTTCATCTACTTGTCCTGCTTTCAAACAATTGTTTCCAGGCTGCTCCTGCCTAGTGAGGCTTCCCTTCAGGGTTTCTAGACTTTGGGGGAATGTTTTCATTCCATTGTTCACTCTTGCTCTGTCTCTTCACTGTGTCATTTAATTCACACTGCTTAACCTTCCTTCGGAACTCTTCATGGTTCTAATGTCTCTTTTATTCATTTACCAGTTAGCAGGAATACATTTAAACAAGAGGCCAGATTGGAGTGGCTTATATGTACAAACCATTTTTATTTATTATATATGCATTTATATATTATATAATGCATATATAAAATATACAGATATGTCTACATATATCTATACCTATATATACATACACAGATGCTATTTTCACTAACAAATTGATGAAAACCATAGGTGCATGCTTTGGAAGTGATTCCCATATTGGTAACACCAACAGTTTCTCAGCTGGGTACTCTCACTCTTGCTCTCTGTCTTGTTCATTCTCTCTCTCTCTCTCTCTCTCCCTCTCTCTCTCTCTCTCTCTCTCTCTCTCTCTCTCTCTCTCTCTCTCTCTCTCTCTTTCTCTCTCTCCCAGCCCCCCAGGTGTGTGTGATATTATTTCATGCTTGCCATGTTCAATGCTTGGTGAGTCTCTTCTCAAAGGAAGCATTCCTTAAGAAGGATGTCCCAAAAGTCTAAGGGCAGTTTTAACCTCAATAGCTTTAAAACTGTCCTCAAGCTTTTGGAACACTTCATATATAAGATGGGCTACTTGCACACTAGGAGCCCTAGTCCTCTTTCAATCTCTTCC
Source organism: Dromiciops gliroides (assembly GCF_019393635.1). NCBI lineage: Eukaryota > Metazoa > Chordata > Mammalia > Microbiotheria > Microbiotheriidae > Dromiciops > Dromiciops gliroides. Next base: position 6,057,092 of record NC_057865.1, on the reverse strand, counting down.
TCATGCACAAAATATTCAAGCAATTTTCACCACCTTCCATTTTTTTACACCTTTGCAATGAAGCCTCAAGATAGGTAAGTATACATTAATTCTGATGCTGTAAGGGGCTAAAGTAGTTTGTCTAATGATTCCTTGTCCTCTGTAAATATGCTGGCACTAATGCTGAAATTATCCTCAGAGCAGCCTCTTTTAATTTTTTTTTGCAAATACTTCCCATGGGCAAAGCAATAGGAAAATTCCATAAAATGATACGTCTTGTGAGTTTTGGCTCTATGGGAAAAGAGTTTCCATGAGCTACAGAGCTGAGACTTCCTTTGGCCTTCTCCTGTCATGATTTTCAAGAATCCCAAGATTGCTACGACTTGCAGTGAAATGTTTGCTTGTTAGACACTGGCCAGGGATCTCCCACTTCAGGTAGCCATAGTTAGGGTCTGTGAATGACCTTGAAACCACATGAGTCTTGATGGCCACTGCCACCTTTTCTGCTCTTCTGCCACCACCACTACCTAAGTTGAAGGGAGCAATTAGCCAAAGAATTCATCACCAAATGGCTGACCTCTCTATATTTATCTAGGCTGGTCTGCAAAGTAGACACAGTCTGCTTCTTGTACTGTCTGCAAGGTGTCATGCCAGTGTACATTGTTACTTATAAGTTATCATTATTGTGGAAGATGAAAAACTGGATCCAGGGATTGTGTTTTTTATTACTGGGACAGGCTGGGTTTTCTAAACTATTTTGCTGTTTATATATTAATGGCTATTTATAGAATCATGGCTATTACACCCATTTTGGCAATAAGGATTTATTATTAAAGTATTGACTGCATGGCATTTAACACAAGCAGAAAAACTCCATCACCATGTCTCTAAGAGAGAGAGCATATGGCTTACAAACAGGGTTCAGAAGTCCAACATTACATACTCTGCCCTAAGAGGAGAGTGCTCACCAACCGACAGCCTTCTGGAGATAAGAGTACAATCCAAGATGGTGACCTCAAGCCCCATCTCGAGGCTTTTATCCTCTTTTGATAGAGGCGTGTCACCATACACTGATCAAAGCCAATTGGCTAGCAATGGACATGACTTGAAGGTGGTCCAAATGAAAAAGAGCTCTACCAGATGGCATCATGGCCTAATGGGAGAGACTGACTCCCTGAGCAGCAAAGGCAAAGTCCAGATAGGTGTGGTATAATCCCACCACTTCATTGAACTAGACAAAAAAGAGTCTATTTCCATTCCTTGGATCTGCTTTGAACAGGATTAAAACTCCCTCTTAAAAACCGACCTCTCTGAAGTCGGGATAGGGGGTGGGGGGACAGAAAAGGCTAAAACTGATCTTGGTCCCCCCAAGAGACTTATTATTAATCATTATTTTCTCACAGGATCTATCATCTAAGCCCATTCCCTTGTTTTGTAAAGAAGGAAACTAAGGCCCACATTATTGAATGACTTGACCAGAGGGGAAGTAAATAATAACTGAGAGCCAGAATCCCAAACCAGGTCTTCTGATGATAAATTCAGTGAGTTTTTCTTAAAATCCTGAAGTTGGTTAAGGAGACAGGTAGTTGAGACAGCTGTAATATTCACCAGCCTAGTGGGCAGGATTTACTCCAGTTAACATCACTTCTCTCCTAGCTCCAGGACATCCTGGGAAACCATACACATGGACAGAACGACTCCCCTAATCTAGGGGTAATCATTCTCAACTAGGTTTTCCATTAGTCATTTTTTCCTCAAATGTATTTCTAAGCTTAAGTTGTACATGGGTCCCATTTGAAAACAGTTTGACTTTTATTGGAGAAAAATCCAGGCACATTTGTGAAAATCCATAGAGTAAAATCGATGTGAGATGAATTCAAGGCAAACAATCTTACTTAAAGCTCAGATCAATTGAGAAAAAACAATAAGTACATTAATTTCTATTTGAACAGTACCTTTTTCTGCTGGAATCCTTCATTCATTTGCTCATTCTAGATGCTTTCATAAAGAACAGAGGAGCTAGAATCCTAAGTTCAAATAAAAAAAAAAAATCTCAGTTTTAAATATATGAGGATCAGCAAAGGATCCAAGGAGCATAGATCTTGGAGCTAACTGCTGTAGATTTGTTTTACCTTTCCTTTGGGGTTAAAGTCGGGGGTGGAGAAAGGCTCTAGGGTAGAGGAAGCAATGGCCAACATCTCTGCTTTAGAAAGATTGACATAAATGGTGTTTGAACTACAAGAGACCTCAGAGAACATTACATTTAGTTGCCTCATTTTTCAGATGAGCAAAGTGAGGCTGGTTTTCCCTTTCTTCCCTTTTCCTTGAATTCTAGGCAAGTGCTCAAGTCCCCTACTCAGAGTCATAGATTTGAAGCTAGAAGGATCTTCACAGGCCTTCTACTCCACAACCCTCAACTTACAGCTGAGGAAACTGAGGCACAGAAAGTTAAGTGACTTGCCTAAGGTCACACATATAGCATGAATCAAAGTGTCATTTACATGCAAAAGCCACTACTCTTTCCCTGCACCATGTGGCTTGCCTCACCATTGTATAATTACTAATTAGCCAACCTTAGGAGGGAGCATTCTTTGCCAACATGACTACTCCCTCCTCTTAGTCCCTAGAACATTCAGTAGCTAAATAATTTACTTAATGAAAACCAAGTACATTTTAGTGACATCCATACAAACTCTTACTTTTCTCTAAGCCATGATTTATTCTTTGTAGGGCTCCCCTCAGAAGCATGTACCGGGCTGTGCCACTGACCAGGTTTCCCAGGGGCTCTCGGGAAGCACCCCCTCTGGGAGGTCCTAACAAGCTGCAGAGGTTCTGAGTCTACTGTAGTTGGCCATAACCTGGAGAATCGTTTAAGCCACAAAACAATGTTGAAGACCTTGAACTAAGCCTCAGAGGGGATGGCTGTGACCTGGATAAATTGGAAAATCCCCAAGTGAAAATAATGTTGAAGCATTTGTGAGCTGATATAGGGCTAGAGTATTTGCAGCCTCTCCTCCCAGACTGACTAGGACTGTCTGGAGGTCTGGGACCACTTCCTTGCATCCCCACCCGTGCCTAGCTTAGTGCCTTGGGCATTAGGAAGCCATCAGGAAAGCTTTGTCAAAGAATTGATTGACGTGCAGATGTGAAAGGGTGGCCATCATTCTTCCCAGCAGGCTCCTTTCCTAGGGCTAGCCCATCTGGGCGAGGGGCAGCACCTAGGACAGTTTGGACAAGCAGGTGTAAGCTTTACTCACAAAGAATACAAGGCTCAGGCTTCCTCTGAGGCTTGATAAACTAGGCCAATCAGCCAGCCACTCCCAGGGACGCTAAGAGCATTTTATTATGGCATCCCTGACAGCGATGGCTGAGAAAAATAGGACCTGGAACATCACCTCATCAGCTTCAAGGTTGTCCTCCATTCAAGCCCACACAATTGGTAATGGGCTTGATTTTATCCTTCACTGGGGGTGGGGTGGGGGACAAAGCATAGCGCCCCCCCCCACAAACTTCTTTAACCTGATAGACAAAAGACAAAAGGGGTGAAAGTCTCTCTGCCCTAAGCAGATGCTTCCCTCTGTTATAGGTATCTTTGTCCTCATATCTGTATCCTCATACCTGAGACCCTTGGTGTCTGTGTTTTAATTCCATTCAATTTGTTTTCCTTCAACTCAGTAAGGTTCAACGAACATGTCGGTGCCTGCTACGTGTCTGCCCCTGTGATAGTTGCTGGGAGTAAACAGACGAACATGAAGTACTCCTCGCCCTGCACTGGGGGGATGCAGTGGGAAATAGAGCAGGTACACAAGGCAGGGGTTTTTAGGATTTTGAAAATAATCAAAGGAATTTTAAGCGTCAAAGAGTGCTAATGACTGGAGGAATGGGGACCAAGCAAGCAGGGAAGCAGCCAGGAACTTTTCTTAAAGTAGGACTCTGGGCCAGACCTGGAGACACAGAAATAACCACCCAAAGAAACAGCCATGTCCTGCAGAAGAGGACGCTCCATGGGACCCCATCATGATCACCTCTAAGTACACAGAATACGCAGGGACTACATACAAGGGGATTGGAGGGGCGTGATGGGATATGAGGACCCTGTAGCAGGGAGCCTGAGCTTTGAAGGAAACTTGGGGTTCTGAGAGGCAGAGGACAATAGGAAGAGCTTTCCTGATGTGGTCAGCCATTTGCACAAAGGCCCAGGATTGGGGATCAGTCTGGCATATGTGAGGGGCATGGTACGAAATAAGATAGGAAGCATACAGGAGATGTCCTAAAGGGCTCTGCATGGCACACATTGCCTCCACTCCAGGCCTTGTTGGACTTTCCAAGCTCCATGAGACTCAGGGATCATCTTGTCCAGCTCTTTCATTTTATATTTTTGTTGTTGTTGTTTTGGGTTTTTTTCGTGGAGCAATGAGGGTTAAGTGACTTGCCCAAGGTCACACAGCTAGTGTCAAGTGTCTGAGGTCAAATTTGAACTCAGGTCCTCCTGAATCCAGGGCCGGTGCTCTATCCACTGTGCCACCAAGCTGCCCCTAGCCCTTTCATTTTATAAACAAGAAAGTGGAGGGCTGAAGGCAGTGGCCTCAGGTCATAAACCGAGTCAGTGACACCAGTGGCTTTTCTTCCTTCCCCTAGGACCCACTTCTCCCTGCACCTTAGGGCTTCCCTTTGCTCAGCTGTCACTGTGCTTTGCCATCCATGGTTTGGTTTTACTCTCCAGTGGGCATGAAGACAGTGTGGAGGGGACAGGACACTTTGTCAGTCATCTTCCTGTACCTAAGGGGATAAGGCAGACACCTTTCTGCTTTCCTTCCAGGCGTTTGAAGCTCCTTACTGTGGGCTGGAAGTGCATTTGAGTCGTTAAACAGTACATTTAGCCCACAAGTGAGTATATAACTGTTGTAAATAATGCACAGATACTTCAGCTATCTCTTAGCTTAGCCTGACTTTTCTTACAGAACCCAATTTATTAACACTTTTTTTTTTTATTGGCGATGGAAGTAAATCAATACCCGACATTCTCTGGAAAGCATTCAGCTCCTCCTAGTGGCTGCTTGGTGACATATTTAAACAGAAATAATACTTCCACGTAGCAAGCACGTCCTGTTCATGAGGACCTGAAACATAGCAGCAGTTTAACAAATCTTTGAGAGCCTGGAGGTTAAGGGGTTTTCAAAGATGGGATAAAATGCGGCCAAAGTAAACAGAAGAAGCTTGTAAGGCAACAACAATTGGCATAAATGGTTGGGGCGGGAAGTTGTGTCACCCCATAATTTAAACATGCAGCTATCTCTCCGAGAGGGGATTCATCAAGAGGTCCTTTTGCCTGTCCCCTCAGCATTTTGAGCTGCATTTTAGCACTTCCCAACAAAGTTCAGGGGAAAAATGTAGCCTGGGCAAAGAGAGCCAAAGCCTTTGAGTCCTTGACTGGGAAGTCATCATAAATGAAAAGTTAAACCAACATGGTGCCCCCTTTCTGAATGGGGCAGTGATGAGCTTCCAGGGCATGAAGGAAGCCTGTGTATTCCTGGAGACAAACCACATAGGAGCCGTGGTGACACCCAGCCATTTCCCTGGAGGAGGCACGTGCTGTTGGAAGGGGAGAGCTGGGTCTGAATCAGCTCCGATGTGCAAGTTTGGGCATCTGCTCTGCTCGGGCCATGCCAAGATCTGCAGGTGTCTGGATGCCAGTTGTGCACTTAGCATGATGAGGCCCGCTCAAGACAAATTGTCTTTTGGAAAGGACAAATGCTCTCAAACCTCCTCAATCGTAGGCCCTTCCAGCTCCACCATTCTAGGAGGCCAATGATCCTGTCGCTCCCCCCTCTCTCTGTGTCTCTTGGCTTTTGTTACTGTAGGGAATGAATGAGAAGGGAAGGAGAAACAAGACATGAAAACTGCCTTGTCTGCACAAACAGGACGAGGCGATCCAGCCCAGCAGATGTGGAATCTGCGTCGTGGCTGCCATCTCTGAAACTGTGGTGGGCAGTACGGTCATCTTCATTTGCCTCATTAGCAGCCCAGAAAGAGAATTCGGTCTATTTTGAGTGAATTGAGCTCTCCTTACTGAGATGGACTTTACTCAAAAAACATTTCTCCAAATGCTGAGAGAGAAGTGAGGCCAGATGGTGTCCTCTCCTGCAGCAGGATCCAATTGTTCAGCCCAGAGAAGGGCTTCAGGTAGGGCTTCAATACATGGTAAACACAAGCCCCTTGGAGACCCCATTCAGCCATTTCCAGCTGCCTAGCTACTGTAGGAGTCTGTGCATTCCCTCCCCCTCTATTCCAAGTCCAGAAAGTCCTAAAGAAATGCTAAGACCATACATAAACACAAGAAATTTGAGTTAGCCCACATAGAAACTATTTTACTCTCATGTATGCCTGCAACATCAGATTTAGACAGGTTCTGTATGTGAGTTATCTTCTTAAACCAGTCACATGATAATAAGGTCAATGTTATGAAATTGTATCCTTCCTCCCATCATTGTCATTTCTACTACCTCTGACTCCAGAGTTGAGAGAACATATGAAGCCCAACAAGTCACTTAATTGGAAAGTCAAGATTTGAAGATATTGCCCAGGTTCATATCCTTTTTTTATTCAGAATAAATCAGGAGTGTTACCATTACCATAGGGAATTAAAATCAAAATTGTAATCAGACCTACAATTTAGAACAGGAAAAAAATGGGAATTCAATAACACACCAATCTGGCTGCTATCTCTTCTTCTCCACTGACCAGGCCACCACCCTACTTGAGAATTCTATTACCTCTGACTCTTAAATGCAGTCCTGATCTCCACTCTCTTCTTTAATCCTTGTCAAAATAGTATTGCTAATGTACAAGGTTGATTACACTTCCCCATTCAAAATAACTCAGTGACTCCCTATTGCCTTTAGGAGAAAATCAGATTTCCTTAGATTTCTTTCTAAGGGTCTGGAAACTCTTGCTCCCATCCCATATTCAAGCTCTATTTCAATTACTAATGACTTTATGACCTCTCTGTTTTAGCCACTGGATATGTAGTGATACCAAAATTTAAATGGTACCTCCCATCTCCTTACATTTCAACATCCAAGCCCCGAGGTGAGGAGGATCTTTCTTTCTTCCTTCCTTCCTTCCTTCCTTCCTTCCTTCCTTCCTTCCTTCCCTCTTAGTTCAGGTGCCACTTCCTTTGTTCTAAAGCACCTTCTTTCATCTCCTCCTGTCCCTTATATCTGAGGACATTCTATCCCTTTTCAAATTTCCCCCAAATCCTTTCCCTAGACTTTTCTCTTGCCCCATCTCATTCTGCCTTATATCAGTTTGATTTGGGTAGACTTTCTACTCTATCCTGCTCCTACTAGACCTTAAACGGCATGACTGAGGAGACTGGGTGACCTTTCATCTCCTTCCCCTCTACTTGGGAATCACCTGAGGCCACATTGTGGAATGAAGGGGATGCTGGGCTCTTAAAGTCTCTGCCAGCAGCGCCAAAGTGCTTGGAGGGTCTTCCTAAAGGTAGTTTCTACCATCCCAGGATCGGATAGCATCTGCTTTCTGAGGACCAGCCTAACTAATATGAGAGGTTCACCACTGAGGCTGTGATCCAGTAACACATTCTTTTTTTTTTTTTTTTTTTTTTTTTTTTTTTTTGCAGGGCAATGGGGATTAAGTGACTTGCCCAGGGTCACACAGCTAGTAAGTGTCAAGTGTCTGAGGCCAGATTTGAACTCAGGTACTCCTGAATCCAGGGCTGGTGCTTTATCCACTGCGCCACCTAGCCACCCCCAGTAACACATTCTTAAGCCATAAAGTCATGAAAAGAATATACAATGACCCTACGTGCTGTGCAAACTGCTCTGGCCAATAAAAGTGATAGCAAAATATAATTTGGTAGTATAAATGCTGATAATATAAAATAAATAATAATGTTAATAAGCATTTAATAAAAATTAAAATCTCAAAAAATGAGGCTTGGGGGCAGCTAAGTGGTGCAGTGGATAAAGCACCAGCCCTGGATTCAGGAGGACCTGATTTCAAATCTGGCCTCAGACACTTGACACTTACTAACTGTGTAACCCTGGGCAAGTCACTTAACCCTAATTGCCCCGAAAAAAAAAAAAAGAGCCTTTAATGTTAAGGCATGGCATTTCTTCTGCTTCTTAATCTCATTGTCAGAGTTTCTGATATCATCTTGGCTTTATTTTCCCCCAATTCTATTATTTGTGAAATAGTTGGGTTTCCAGCTGGAAATTTAGCTTCTTTATATACTCAAAGTGAGATGTGGGTGGAGGAAGGGGTAGGTGTTTCTCATCTATGAAGTAGATACCTGCATATGGAGAGAATCTCATAGCTGTGTTAGACCCACTGGCCTTTGCTAACAAGAGCCCACTCTAGATCAACCAAACCACAAGTATTCACAGAATTAGAGAATTGTTACAGACCTCCACAACTGCCAAAGCCCACCCCATACATGGCAAACAACCCCACTGTAACATCATGGACAAATTGTCACCTAGCACTTGCTTGAAGAAGCTAGGTGGCACCATAGTGCATAAAGTGCCAGGACTGGAGTCAGGAAAACTCTTTCCTGAGTTCAAATCTGGGTTCAGATACTTAATAGCTGTATGTCCATGGGCAAGTCACTATGCCTGTTTGCCTCAGTTTCATCATCTGTAAAACAAGCTATAGAAGGAAATGACAAACGCCTCTGGTATCTTTATCAAGAAAACCCCACATGGGTCATGAAGAGTTGCTTAGTGGGAGAAGGCACCTCCTCCCTCTAAAGTATCTACTGAGAGGCTGAAAGGATGCACGTTTCTGAAGAGAAAGAGAGAGAAATAGGGATAGAGATAAAGATTGAGAGGAGAGAGATAGAGATAAGAGATAGAGATGTATGTATACATATATACATACACATATACACATATATGCATACATATGTGGACATATGTGCGTATGTAAACACTCTTAGAGGATAGACATTATTTCATATATATAGATACACATACACACATATGTACATATATATTCATGAAATATGAGGGAATGATAAAATATATATGATAAATAGTTATAGATCTCCTATATACCATGTGTATATATACATATATATCCCTTATATCTCATATCATTCCCTCATATCTCATGAACATACACACACATAAATATACATGTATATGAAATAGTTTCTGTATTCAAGGGATGTTTACACATTTAAAATTATCAATACATATGTACCATAAATATATTAGCACCAATACCTTACAAATTTTTTTTAAATCTTTTAAAGGTTCTACATGGGACTTTGCTCCAAACCTGCATCTCTGGTCATTGTGGAGGAAAGTCCTAGAAACTGAAAGGGAAGGGGAAGAATTTGTTTGTTTGTTTTGTTTTGAATTGAGGGGATTAGGACAGCCAGTGGTTGATTGTGGGAACTGAGTGAACCACACTGAGGCCATCTTATGACTCAAGTATGGAGCCAGCTCAAGTTGTGAGAAAATTTTATTGGACTGTGGGTATTGGAAGAAAAGCTCATCACATTTTTTGAACCAAGCCCTGTATGGCTGGCAAACTGGACCACTGCTAACTGCTAGTTAGAGACCCTTAACCAAAAACCTAGACCAGAAACTGAGTCACACCCAAAGGTTGGTGCAAGTTTTCTCACAATTGTACATCTTAAGCAACCCATATGTCTTACTGAGAACCGGCCCCATATCAATCAATTAGTTGTCCTTCCATGTTTCTTTGATTGTTTACAGGCACTTGGGGGGAATGAGACACCCCTTTTTCTGATTTCAGGGGATTATACATTTACTATTTCTTCCCAACTAGAAAAGGCCCTCATCTTTCATCCAATTAGAAATTAGATTACCTAATGTTGTATTGTTTCCTTTTAATAAATTGGTCTTATTTGAGTAATTGTTTTTAAGTCTGTTCCTCCTGAATTTGAGGTCCAGGCCTAAGCCGAGGAGTTCTCATACTGGTTTGTTGGGCAATTGTCATACATTGCTTAATAAATCAATAAGCTCAGAAGATTGAACTTTTGTTTCCTCACTCATGTCATCTTTTACCAGCCACAGAATTTTTCATTTCTTTGGAGTAAATATAAGGTCAATAGGGAAAGCAGGTGTGTCCTGAATGCTAGAAGGACTTGAATGTCAGGAGAAAGAATAGGTTCCTTTTTGGTAGGCAGCAGGGAGTGGCCAAGGAAGATGGTGGAAGTGAAATGAGGGAGCAGGCAAGAAGAAGGTTCTCTAGGCAACAAAATGAAGCATGGATGGGAGCAGGGGCTCCATTCTGGCTTTTCATTCTACCAAGGCCTACAGGTCCTTCAAGATTCACCAAAAACAAAAGCAAGAGAACACAGCTGGACAGACCTGGGATCCCAGCTCAGCTCTGAACACAGAAGGAGAGAGAGAAGGAGATGTCAGAGTAGAGGGAACCAGACCAAGAGCTGTAGGCTGATGGAGCCATGGTCAGGGAGAAGGCAGAAGCCATCAAAGGACAATTTAGAGTTGAAGAAGGTGGTGTGGACTCCCTTCTTAGTGGCCACCTGTTCCTTAGACACAGGACCCTAGATGACCAGCTCCTCTGGATCCCTAGTGTCTAGGATCACCCACCCAAGAAGAGTTCCTTCTGAAGCAGCCCATTCCCCTCTGAGATAATTCAGTCACTCCAGGAAGTCAGTCTTCCTTCCTTCCTTCCTTCCTCCCTTCTTTCCTTCCTTCCTTCCTTCCCTCCTTCCTTCCTTCTTTCCTTCCTTCCTCCCTTCCTTCCTTCCTTCCTTCCTCCCTTCCCTCCTTCCTTCCTTCCCTCCTTCCTTCCTTCTTCCCTTCCTTCCTCCTTTCCTTCCTCCCTTCCTTCCTCCCTTCTTCCCTTCCCTCCTTCCCTCCTTCCTTCCTTCCTTCCTTCCTTCCTTCCTTCCTTCCTCCCTTCCTTCCTCCCTTCCTTCCTTCCCTTCTTCCCTCTTTCCCTCCTTCCCTCCTTCCCTCCTTCCTTCCTTCCTTCCTTCCCTCCATCCTTCCTTCCCTCCTTCTTCCTATCTACCTATCTACCCATCCATTCAATGATCTGTCATCTATCCACTCATAAATGTGATTCACTGGTGAACTGGGGGTTGAGGAGGGGGAGATGCCCTCTAGCAATACAAACCAACCTCTGTAGTATCTGTAGTAGCTTGTAGTATCACTGAGTTGCCTGAGCACCATGACCTAGATATCAAGGATCCTACATCAGATCACAAAGCCAATCCCTGTTCCAGATGAGATGAACCCCAGGCCCTCTGGGCCCATGGACAGATGTCTATCCATTCTGCCCAGTTACTGCTCTCCCTTCTCTTTGAATGAAGCCTAAATGTGACTCTCTAAAGCTTACTTTGCTCCAAGCACTGCCCTCTGTGACCCAAAAGAACAAGTCAAATTCTTCCTTTTGTTGGTTCTTCAAGTCATAATCATCGCAGTTCACATGTCCAAAGGACCCTAAGTTTCACAAAGCTTCCATTATCTCGTGGGACACCTTGGATACAGCTGGCACTGCCCTTCTCCCCCTGACCCACCTCCAGTCTTCTCTTCTCAAGACAAGCCATCTCTAATGCCTTGAAATTCCCCTCGTATCTTGTGAATGTTGGTCTCCTTTGGGCATTCTTCGGCTAATGAGTGTTCTCCATCAAACATGAATGTTCCCAAGAGATGAGGGAAAGCCCCTGCTCTGATGCAAGCTAGATCACACTGCTGTGCATTATCTGGGATGCTTCTTTTCCCCACCAATTTCTGTACAACTTGAATGTCATAAGTCTTCAGGGATTTTACAAGGAAAGCACTTGCAGCCTCATGTCGCTTTTTTTATCTGATTATTCACAGCTTGCTAATTTGTAATTGGACTTTTACAACTTGAAACCCTCCAGATTTCAGAAAAAAACTAATTTATTTTTTTCTTGGGTTAATTGTGGTATTCACACCCAAAACAGTGGAGGGAGATGGCTTCTAGTGGGTTTGGTTCAGTGCTCTGAAACTAATAAAAACATATTATTGATTGCCTAATGAAAAGCCCCAGGCCCCCATGCATCTACTAAGTCTGGGCAAGGAGACAAAGCCCCTTCTCCTCCCGTGGGTGAGATCCCCCACCACTTGGCTTGGAGGTGGGCTGTTGCATACCAAGTGGACTTCTAAATTGGGTTAAAGTTACCCACTGGGCCCAGGGCGAGGAGTCCTTAGGCTTTGCCCTTCCTGCAGTGATCCCCATTGCTTCTAATTTAGCTTAAGATCATCAGAATTAATTATGATTAAGTGCTATTAAAGTTGAAACAAAGTCAAAGGTGAACACTGCCCTCCCCCCCACACCATCTCTCTCTCTCTCTCTCTCTCTCTCTCTCTCACACACACACACACACACACACACACACACACACACACACACACACACACCTTGGACTCTGTCTGAATCCAGAGAGGAGGGGGCTTATGGTTCATCTCATCTTGGCCAGGGGCAAAACCAGGCAGTCAAAGGCTTCTTGGTCTCACAATGGGGATATGAGAGCAGGATCGTTACATGGCATAACTTGACTCTTTTTTATCCCTTAATCATTCATTTGCTAAGAAAGTCACCCTTAAAACAAGAACAATAATAACAACAACAATAAAAATTGTGAAGGAGCTGTGGTTTAGTGAAGACAGGTCTGGCTACGGAATCAGAAGATGCCTGGCTGCAAAAATCTCCCCCTACCTCTATCCCCCTCAGGTGTTTCCTAGTTACATGACCCTGAACAAATCATGTCATCTCTAGATGCCTCCATTTCCTCATCTGCAAAATGGGGACAAGAATAGCACCTACCTGTCAGTGTTGTTGTGAGGATTAGATGAGAGAGTCTTTGTAAAGCCCTTTGCCAACCTTCAAGCACTAGAGAAATGTTAACCACCATTGTTTAATATTTATTATTATTATTCATCTTCCAGATCTTCCAGAGTGGGCCACTGCTCAGTTTTCCACCGTCCTAGACTGATTACCATCCCCACTCCCCACTGGTCACCCTGAAAATACTGACTAACAAAGCAGAATAAAGTGGGCTCATGAAGCGTGTGCTAAGTGGAATGAGCTGGAACCTCTCTTGATTTCAAAGGATGCAGCCTTGGAAAGTGGAATGTCCATTATTGCTGCACTGGGATAGGACATAAGGGCTGTCCTAAGATGGTCTGGGAATCAGGAGCCCCCACTGCCCATGCAGATTGGCACCTTCTAGGTAGCCAAGAGAGGCAAGTGACTTGTCCAAGATCACACAGCCAGGATGTGCCAGAAGGAAGACTTAAACCAGGTCTTTTTGACCCTATTCACTATGCAACACTGGGGAAAATAAAGGGTCTTTTCTTAGTGGCCCCGGGGTCAGGAAGCCCTGATTTCAAAACTGCCTCAGACACTTACTAGTTTTGTGACCCTGGGCAATTCACTTAACCTCAGTTTTCCCATCTCCAAAATAGAAACAATGATAGCACCTTAGCACCTACCTTGCAGGGTTGTGGTAAGGATCAAATGAGACCATAATTGTAGAGCACTTAACACAGTGCCTAGCACACACTAAATACTATCCAGATGTTATGTATTATTGTTCATGCCTGAAATCACACAAACATAAAATGTAGCCATTGCCACTCTTTCCATCCATTAAATATACATATGCATTCAAGTGTTGCAGAAACTCCCACCAGAAGGCTAGCCCTGGAGTCAGGAAAACCAGGCATCAAAGTCCCACCCCCTGTGCGGCTGAACCCTGTCCTGGAGCAAAGCACGGAGCTCCCCCAAACATTTTCTACTTTGCTCAAAGCAGATTGAATTCTGAGGAATGGAGGGAGCCCCCACACTCCAAGTCACAGCTCCTCAATGTGGCCTGGCTGACTTTAGGGTTACATTCTGGCTACTAAGGCTATTTAAGCAACTGCTAGGTCTTTGTGGATATCAAACTGGTCACTCATTTGTGGGTTAGACAAGATGCTCTCGGAGGGTCCTTTGAGTCTGGCTATTTAAGCCATAGTCAGCAAACTATGGCCTGTGGGACAAATCTAACCCACTTACCATTTTTGTATGCTAAGAATAATGTTTACGTTTTAAATACAACTTGACTTCAAAAAATGTAAAAATCTTTAGCTCAAAGGGCTGTTCAAAATTGGCCATGGGTCACATCTGGCCCTTGGACCAAGATCCAACGCAAGTAAATGGCTCTCCTTGGGGACACAGATTAATAGGATGTGTGACAACTAACGGTCCCTCTAATCATTTAAGTTCTTTGTTTTGTTTTTCAATTGAGCCCAACTTAGAGCTTCTCAGAGAGACACAAAGAAGAGGGGGTGTGGGCTCATGGCGACACATTTGGGCAAACTCCAATCTTATGTTTGTTATGGCTGTGTATTCCCTGAATATCCCCAGGCCAGCACTCTTGTTTATTTTAACAAAACGGGATTCTTTTTTCTGGTTGACAGACGAGAATAAGGTTCACTTAATGAACATCAGTTGAAAAATACAGTTGTGAGCTGTGTGATTCCCATTGATTGTCAATAGCTCAGCTCTTCACCAGGGGCTACAGGCTCACACACACTCTGACACGTGCAGCTTCAAGAACTTGATGAGAACAGATGAAGGAATGTGAACCTTGCTGGATGGAGAAAGCCAACTCCAATCAGCTCTGCATTATTCATTATCCCTTTTATGGAGAAAAGGCTCTGCTTTTCCTCCCCTTCCTCCCTTGTATCTGCCCTACAACCTGCACAAGGAATGATGGGAAAAAACAGTGAGGAGAGTTGGATGGAAATGTCTACATGAAATCACAGAATCTCAGAGTTGGAAGGGCTGTCGCTCGTCATCTAGTCCAACTTATACCAAAAAGGAAGCCTCACTGGAGCACAGCTGACAAAGGTCTTAATTTTGCAAAGGTCATCAGTGAGGGTAAATTCACTGATTCCTAATGTATAAAAGGATAACTCTAATTATTTAAAAGTTTTCCTCTCATCTACAAGTCTGAAATTGTTAGTGTTTCTTCCTAGTTCTGCTCTCAAAAGCCAAAGGGAACAAAATTAATCCCTTTGTTCCACAATAGTCCTTCAAATGTTTAAAGACAGCAACCATGTCAACCCCACCCTACCCCCAGTCTTTTCATGCCTGGACAAAGCAGTTACAGTTTATTAAACAGATTATTCTATGGTAGGAATATGACATCCTTCACCATTCTGCATATTCTCTCCTCTCCCATTTTACACAAGAGACAACAGGAAACCAAAGGGCTTCAGAGATATTTCCAAGGTCAGAGCAGAAGAAATTGGTTGAACCAGTTGTAGGCTCCTTGAGTCTATGGTTCACTAAAGGAGAAGGCTGTGATTCATCATTAGGGTGGTTGACTCCTTAACATCTGGTAAAAAAAAAATAAAGTCACCCTCTTGGCACACCAAGGGTGTCCCCTCACTGCCCCAATCCTCCTAAAAGGAGCCTAGGGACTCCATATATCTATGACATAGCTCTTGATTATTCCCTGGCCTCTATCCCAGAAGAAGCTCTTTGTCTTCCTGATAAATAAATACAGATAGTGGGCCAGAAGGGTTTCCAGTATAGAGGGATCACCAGTGATGGAGAATAACAAGGACCAGCCTTCTTTGATTGTGAATGGTAACTGTGTTGTTGTTTTCTGCTGGGGAATAATAGGACACAAATGAGAGCAGCTTGGGAGGGACTAAATTTACTTACATCATGGCAATAAAGAGAAGATATCACCTTCCGACAAAGCTTATTCTCTTCCAAAATAGAGATGAGAAAAGGGAAAATGGGAAACACAATGACCAGCAGGATGGGGCAAGATTCAGAAAGTGTTGATTTGTGGCCAGTGAAGTTCAAGGAGCACATGGGTGAGCAATGATTATTCAAAACGGACATTGTGGCATGCAGGCATATAATACACATAAACACAATGGAAAATAAAATTGTTACCACAAACAGGTTACTTAACTTTTCTGAGCCTCAGTTTCATTATCTGGTTGTGAGTATCATTGTCTCAGAATTGTGAGAAAAAAACATATTTTAAATCTTAAATATTATAAAAAAGGAGTAATTGTTATTTTCACCATTCTTATTAAATTCCTTTTATTTCATGGGTTGAATGACAGTTATGGATCACTCCAAGGGTAATGGAGCAAGGCACTATGAGAGTGAGAAGAGGGTGCATCATCTTACCAGTGATGACTTGAACAGCAAAAGAGATCCATCTGTGTCATCAAAGAGGAGAGGACTAATTCCATAGAGTAGATGAGTTCTCTTAATTCCTACAAGATGCTAAGACATCTGGGAAGTGGAAAAAGCAGCACAGAGTGGACCCATCATGGAGAATCAATAGGAGACCATGGACAAGAATTACCCAAGACAAGAAGTTATAGGTGGCTGGGGATCTGGCCCCTAGGGCAGTAGAGACTGCACAGATATATGGAAAGATGTCTTGTTTCTTCATAGAACATTAGGAGATATGGGAAGGACAACATTTTAGGAGTTGGAATTCAAGGTACCATTTATTAACCTGACATCGATCAAGGTAATTTAGGGGAAAAAAATAGTAACTTATTCAGAGTTGTGCCTGCCTCCTGGATTGTAGCTCAAATGAAAATGTTTCTCTCAAGCCCCAAGTTCCAGACTTCTATTTGAGAAAATCAAGATTTATATGTGGTAAAACCAACCATCAGTTTGGAAATGTCACAGCCGAGATGAGACTTCACTGTTCAAAAGAGCCACTGTGCTTTCTAGCCACATATTGGAAATGGCTGTAATTTGTGTAAATAAGCCTGTTGCTCTTTGTAGTAAACATGGTCAAGTTTTGCAAAAAAGAAAAAGAAAAAAAAAACCTCTTGAATTAGTCCATGTTTCGTCAGGCTGTGTAATGTGGAGATTTGAAATTGATGTGCCTTTAGGCTGCCAAGAGCATTAACAGTAGACAAAATCCACTTCTGCTTTAGCCCTGAGCTGCCCTGAGCAGTTAGTCACAACCTGGTTGATTTCCTTCTTTGTGGTGTCTGTCTGTCTGTCTCTCTCTGTCTCTGTCTCTGTCTCTGTCTCTCTCTGTCTCTCTGTCTCTCTGTCTCTCTCTCTCTCTCTCTCTCTCTCTCTCTCTCTCTCTCTCTCTCTCTCCCCCTTCCTTCTGTCGTTCTCTCTTCCCCCCACCCCAATAACTGATGTTTACTCCTAGTGTCAGCACTTTCACACACTGTGAAACATCAGTGAGCTCTTTCCAATGCTGAATCTCCTGATCTACTCATGTCTTGTCATCCTCCCATAAAAGTGCTCTCCATGCCATCTCTTCAGGCAGTGGAGTTTCTCTATCTTCTATCATTTAACCCTTCATGGGTAACAGTGGAACTTCTCACTACATGACAGGTCCATTTCCTTTCCCAACCCACTATTTGCCAGATGTCATCTCATGCCACTTTTGTCATGCAAAATGACAAATCATTCCTGACAAAAATGTTATAATTTAGTTATAACTCCTGTATCTGGTCAGGTTATACTGAAGCTCACCTACGATTCTGATTTGTCAGAAGTAGTTGAATTTTATACCATATAAAAAATGTTAGGGTTGAAATATGTATTTTTTAATGTCAAGAAGAGTTTGAAAACATTGAAACATGCAATGTAGTTTGTGTTCTTTGCATTCCACATATTGGGCCTTTTCCACTGACATGGTCTATACTAGAGATAGATCTAATCCTGGATTAAATCAATAGACTACCTGCCTATTGCTTACCACAGTCTGAACAATAAATGTGTTTTCATCTACTTCATCTTTTTGTGTGGATGGTAAGTGAGGTGAGTTAGGCTGATCCTTCTCTTTTTCAACTTTTCTTTTTTATTATTATCAGCTGATTCACCATCAAAAAAAAGATGAGCATTCAATATGTCATTGATTATGAGTCTAACTGGATGTATTATATCCTTGTGAGATTTGAACACAGTGCCCTGAGAAAAGAGCAGCACCTGAATGAGCTTTCTATTCATGGGGTAACCCACCTCCATTTCAACTCTGTGTTCAGGATCTGCATGGACAGACATTTGATGCAAGAATGGAGACCACTTTTCATAAACAGATGTCTTTCTGTTTTATTCTTCACTTGATATAAGAATCATTGAACAAGATTATTTCTGTGGCTGAATTTATTCAAGAATCTTGTATGATGTTGATATATGTTTTAGATATAAATTTTTGAAAAGGACCCTTTAGAGCAGGGATTGTTGACTATTTTTGTCTTGGGCAACCTGGGGACTTACTGACAAATAAGGGTCTTATTCTCAGAATAATCTTTGTAAATGCATAAAATAAAATGTAGATGATCACAATGAAATCAATTATATTGAAATGCAGTTATAAATATATTTTTAAAGTTCATGAAACTTGGGTTAAGAACCCCATTTTTAAAAAGTAACTGCTCAACTAATTTAAATACAAAGAAGGAAGGAAGGACATGTGTTCGAAATCTAAATGTGGGTCCTAACCTGCCCCCCCACATTTTCTTGGGGGAGGGGGGAACTGGCTAAGATTTACTGATAAATTCAGCAAGAGTTTAGGCTTTTAAGGATTTATTAAAGTGTGTTAGAAGTTAGTGAAGAGAGAGTAGATATAACCAGGGAGAAACCCTTGCTTTTCCTAGCAGTCTACGTGAAGTCCCTCACCACGCCAAAGTCCTGGATGGAAAGGGGGACCCTCCTGTTTTCCATCTCCCACCATCAAACCAGTTACAGACAAAAAAGAGAGAGATCCACCAAGCCAGCCTCCACTTCCTACTTCTTGTCTCCGTCCCCCAAAAGGGGAGGTCCTTCAAGCTGATTGGTTGAGAGTCATCTCCTGCTGACATCAGTAGTCCATAGCCTCTGAGAACAACACCCTGCTCAGGGTCGGCCAGGCATGGTCTCTATTTAATCAACCTTAAGTAGGTACTCAGTCATTTTCTCAGTCTCACCCAATTCAAACAATTCTAAATCAATCTTCAGGTGGGGCCCCTAGGCATCTGCCAAATCCCATTATTTTATCATGGAAGGAAGGAAGGAAGGAAGGAAGGAAGGAAGGAAGGAAGGAAGGAAGGAAGGAAGGAAGGAAGGAAGGAAGGAAGGAAGGATGTATTGATTGATTCATGTCAGTCCATGGCTGTTCATGTGAGTTTCAAAAATATATTAAATGTTGCCAATAACTTAAATTTCCATAGTTCCCTTTGGCTGACAAAACACTTTCTTCCATCTATCCCTGTGAGGTCAGGAACACATTTATCATTCCTCCTCCTCCTCCTCCTCATTCTCATCCTCAATATTTTTTAGATGGAAACTCTGAGAGGGTGTGATTTAGTAACAAGCAGCTACTATGCTGTCCCTGGAACCAAGGGTTTCTGATTCTGAGACCAGGGTTGGTTTCCTTAAAGCCCCTGCAATGTCTGATGTAGGTACATCTTGCATTTCACAGTAGAGAGAAGAGCTCATCCAAATGTCTTATTTATTGATACATCCAACAAAGACCATTTTATTGAATGACTAGAGGGTGTCCCAAGCATCTAAGTCTGGGTTTAAAGCTATTCCCCCAAATTAGCAGCTGATTGTTTGCAAATCACATCCTCTTGAGGCTCTTA